>NC_133657.1:128495289-128697258 GCF_009905375.1 Apium graveolens | reverse complement strand
TAAGGAGAAAGAATATTGGGTTCTCTATTTTGATGGAGCATCAAAAACAAATTCCAGTGGAGCAGGATTGGTTTTACAAAGCCCTGACCGGTTCTTAATTAGGTATGCTATGAAGCTAGACTTCCCAACCACAAACAATGAGGCGGAATATGAAGCCCTGAGGCCATGGCCTAGCTGGGACACTTATAGTCAAAAACTTAAAGGTCCGTGGAGACTCGAAGCTGATCATATCCCAGGTAAAGGGAGAATTTGAGGCAAGGGATGATACGATGGCTAAGGATGTCCGCCTAGTAAGGGCTGTGATGACCCAATTTAATGAATGCCATGTTGAGCACATTCCAAGGGAGGAAAATGCTAAGGCAGATGCATTATCAAAGTTTGCTTCATCTGAGATAGAATAAAGTTCAGGAAGTGTGTACTTCCGTGTTTGAAGACACGAAGCATAGATGTTAAGCTTGTGGCTCCTATAGGCCTGGGGACATCATGGATTGATCCCATTAAGGCTCACATTCAAACCGGTTGGTTGCCAAGCGATGCAACTGAAGCACTGAAGTTAACTGTTCGGGCACTAAGGTACACTTTGATAGATGGGATTCTGTACAAAAGATCTTTCGTGGTTCCTTACTTAAGGTGTCTCAGGCCCGACGAGGCACGCTTGGCTCTTGAAGAAGTGCATGAAGGTATTTGTGGACAACACTTGGGGGGCAGGGCCTTGGCTCATAAGATAACTCGCCTAGGCTTCTATTGGCCAGAAATGATGGCTGATGCCAAAGAATATGTGAAGAAGTGTGACCGCTGTCAGAAGCATGCACCTGTTGTTAGACAACCTCCCGAGATGCTGACCTCTATCAACTCGCCCATTCCCTTTGCTATGTGGGGGATGGATATTCTGGGGCCTTTCCCTATGGCCACGACACAAAGGAAGTTACTGATTATAGCCATTGATTATTTCACCAAGTGGATTAAAGCCAAACCCTTGGCCAAGATCACAACTAAGCAGGTTACACAATTCCTGTGGGAAAACATTATGTGCCGATATGGAATTCCCCGTATCCTCGTCACTGACAATGGAACACAATTTAACAACGAGGAATTCAAGAAGTATTGTGAAGAAAATGAAATTGAGTTACAGTTCACCTCTGTGGCTCACCCACAAGCCAATGGGCAAGCGGAAGTAGCAAATCGAATAATCCTGGATGGACTAAAGAAGAGGATCGAGAAGTCAAGAAATAATTGGGTGGATGAGATACTTCCCATATTATGGGCCTACAGGACTACCTGTAGAGTCACGACAGGAGCAACTCCCTTCATGTTGGCATATGGGGCAGAAGCAGTAGTTCCAGTGGAGATATCACATTCCTCTCCAAGGATTCAGGCTTTCAATGCAGAGGAAAATGAAGAGGGGTAGAGGTTAGCCCTGGATCTAATCGATGAAGTGCGAGATAAGGCACATGCAAAGATAGTAGAATATCAGAAAAAGGCTTCATTCTACTATAATCTAAGGGTTAAAGAAAGGTTTTTCAAATAAGGTGATCTAGTCTTGAGGAAGATAGAAGCATCTGGTGTAGGACAAAAAGGGAAGCTTGCCCCGAATTGGGAAGGGCCGTACAAAGTCAAGAGTGTTCAGGGTAGAGGAACCTACAAGCTAGAGACTATGGATGGTTTTGAAGTCCCGAGAACTTGGCATGCACAAAACCTGAAGGTTTACTATGTGTAGGGCAGTTGGATACGATTCTCACTTGTCAGGATAGCGAGTAGGTTGAAAAGCACCTTGAAGCTTTGCTTGCTTAGGATTTATATGTTCTAGTATTATTACGAAATTTATTAAGACTTGTGTAAGGGACGAATCCCAGACAATTTATGAAATTCATGAGTTTTTCAAAGTATTTTTATGGCCTAACAAGTAAAAACCAAATGCATGGATGCAAGCATAAATGGTGATAAATAAAATAGATCGGATAAATATTATAAGAGTTCGATAAATAAAGTCTCGAAAATAAGATAAAGAAAACAAGCCACGCGGGGCTGAAAAAGCTCTAAGGAGCTGAGGTGCCCTCGACATCCATATCATCGTCCTCTCTCTGCTCTCGCTGGATGTCTCTGTCGTCTCGGAGGAGGAGGAAGAGCTATCATCCTCAGCAGGTCTGGAAGAATACTCGGGAGGAGGAAGGAGTGGATCCTGAGGAACATGATCCGAGACAACTACTCGGGTACGAAACCTCTGCAGCAAAGCCTCGTCATCAGGGCAGACATAATCCGCCGGGTTAATATCAGGACAAGCCTCGTTCACGGTCCCAAGGGTCGTGTCCCAACCAGTCCTAAAAAACCCGGGAAAGACTGAATCATCCCTAATCCTCATGGACTGGGCAAACTCCTCTGAGTCCTGATAGTTGTCTATAGCTTTATCCTTCTCCGCCCGAAGTACCACTAGCTCGGCATTAGACTCCCCGAGTTCTTCCTCCTTGCGCTTGAGCTTCTTCTCCAGAGTAGCATACTTCTTCTGTTGCCTCCTAAGGGCATTATCGGCCTTATCAGAAGCCCACTTACATGACTCGGCTTGCCTCACAGCGCCTTGAAAATAGGCGTTAGACTGAAACAAAGCAATCAGCAAAGTATAAGGCAAGAAAATGCTACAAGAATGAAAGATAAGTTCAAAAAAGAGGAGGCATACCGAAGCCAGAGACTGAGCTCCCATGAGCTTAATCCTCTCAAGGTCAGGGGTGGCCACCACGTCAGTAAAGTCCTTGGGAGTCACGCTATGGTAGGACCAATCCCAAGCATGTTTCATGGAACCAACCACGGTATCCCCTCGGCGGAATCCCCAGAGAGGCTGAAAGGCGCCTGTAGCAGCAACAGCAGGGGCAGCAGCAGTGATAGGAGCATTATGGCCTTCAGCTCCTTCAGTTGAAGCCTACCTCATAGGCTCCTTGTGCTTTCTCAAGAAGATAGGCTATGTCGCCTTTCCCCGGGTGTCTAGGCCTACGAGCCGAGCTTTCTTCATCCTAGCAGTCTCTTCAACAGGAGGAATATTGTCCTCGTTAATCTCCTTAGCAGCTGCAAAACAAGGCAAAAAACAAAATAAGTGATGTTAATAATGCATGAAATGAAATAAAGATGATAAGGGAAGAAAAATACCCTGTTGAGAAATAGAGGATAGTCCCACGTGAATGAGGGAGAACTCCTCTAAGAGAGTCCAGCTGGTAGTAGTGCCGTTGTCCTAAGTAAGCCCATTATAAATAATGGTTTCCTCAGGAGTTAGGTGAATGGATTTGAGGCTACCATCACTGACATTCCTGAAGGAAGATCGGAAGAGTGTGCCCCAGTCACCATTCTCCCAATGTAACCCAACGAAACTATTCCTCCAATTTTGGTTGTTGTCGGGAATGGAGGCGCTGTTAAAGATATGTTTACTTTTGGGCCTTTGCTTAACATAGACCCAACCACAAATATTGGAAGAGCTATTATAGCACTGAAAGACTTTCCTAAAAACAGCTACGGAAAGGGGAAAACCCTCCCTAAGGCAGCAGACCATAAAACATAAAATGTTCCTCCAAGCGTTTGGAGGAAGCTGACACGGGTTGATTTGTAAATCAGCTAAAAGATGAGGAATAAAAGGGTGGAAAGGAAACCTAAGCCCAGCATTAAGGGCATCTGTGTACATAAAGAGAGTGTCGGGTCTCCAATGGCAAGTACGGTCACCACTAGAGATTGGAACTAATCTTAGAGGAGGAAGGACATTATAACGTGCATTTAGTTTATCGAAATCTATGTTGTGCCTGATAAGTGGCATTTTATACCACTTAGAACGTCTTAAAATGGCTTAAATTGGTGTCTTGAAATCGAGTATTTTGTGTATTTGATGCGTTTTTCTAGTTTTTATGCATTTCAGGGTATTAGTTGCATTTCGGCGGAGGAATCATCAAGAATAAGCCTTGGCATGTGTTCACCATTGTGAGAGGAAAAGAACGGGCAGATTACGGCGAAGAAACGGAGCAAACCTGGAAATTTTCCATTAGGGTCCTGCGCGCCCGAGCAGCAATGCTGAGCGGCCGCGCAGCAGCCTTGCGCGCCCGCGCAAAAATGCTGAGCGGCCGCGCAGGGTCGGGGAAAATAACATATTGTTTTAGACTTCTACTTCTGTTTGGCTTCCAACTTCTATGTAATCTGAGTTTTATGAGACTATTATATAAGTAGATTTGAGACGTTTTTCACAGAGTATTAAGAGGGGATTATGTTTTAGATTGTGTTTTGCAAGAAGCGAAGGAGATAAGGAAGAAGACCGATTTAGCACACAGCAACGAAGAGGAAGCATATATTCTTGTGATTCTTGTTTCGTTGTAACGTTGGATGCTAGTTTTCTTGCTTTGACTTATTTACTCTTGTGACGTACTCTGTTTTAATATAATTAGTTTAGTTGTTATTTTCTTGTGTTCGTTTATCATGATTTCACATGAACCCATGATGGCGATAAGTTCTATTATGGACTAATCGTGATCATGGGGTTGCAACGGATTTATTATGGAATTCTTTAGTTAATTGTTTAATACTTTAGTGTGTGATGATTGCATGATATCTAGTATTGGTTATGCGTATTCGTCTTATGTGCGTCGCGAACATATAAGATAGGGTGTTAATCTCTTGTGAAGCGACGGTGGATCTTGAGATTTAGAACTTGCCATGTTGGCATAGGTTCATGTACGTTGTGCATGATTAGTGGGTAACTCTAACAGTTTTATTTGCCCTATGTAATCAAAAGGAATAACTTGTGCTTAAATCGTTGTGTTGTCAATTTCTGTAGACATATAGGAACTCAACATAATTGATGACTATTCAATTTCTATCTTAATTGTGGATGTTTGGTAGAATGGTATTAGTACAATGAAAGTTGGCTTTTATCAGTTTTGTGTTATTCGATTAATATCATCACTGTCACATGCTAAAGGTAATAACAATGGCTATAGAAGGAAGTAATAATGAAGTTGTGATCTCATGAGTGTTTTATTATTGATAAATTGAAGTGTTAGTTAAGTGGTTAATTAAGTAGTTAATTATAGTTAATATTTAATCAACAATTTTAAGTGATATTATCTTAACATTGAGAAGTAATCATACATTGGTGAGTGAGTTAAATTAGACAATAAATTAGTCTGAGTCTCTGAGGGAACGAACTAGAAAGTATTCTATATTACTTGCGAACGCGTATACTTGCGTGAATATTAGTGCGTGATTTCGCCCTAACAAGTTTTTGGCGCCGCTGCCGGGGACTCGGCGTATTTGTTTAGTTTATGTACTTACCATCATTGGTCATTAGGACTCAGTGATTAGGACGTAGTAGTTAATTACTCTTTTCGGTTGTGTTTCAGGTACTTAGCAAACGTTTATGCAAACTCGTTCTCGTGCTCGCAAGAGGACCTTAGATACAGCTGAGGAGAAAGACGAAGTTCTTGATACACCGGAGAAGTTAGATTTTGAGGATTCGGATTCAGGAACTGAGCAGAAAGAACTAGTAAACATGGGAGATCATATTGTTCAAGCTGATCCAGCTCTTATGGATTTTTCTCGGCCTAAAATTGATGACATTCAGTCAAGCATCCTTCATCCGGCTATTCAAGCTAACACCTTTGAAATCAAGCCGGGCACTATTCAGATGGTGCAGAATTCTGTTTCTTTTGGAGGAGCGGCAACTGAAGACCCCAACATACACATAAGGAATTTTGTCAAGATCTGCAGCACTTTTAAGTATAATGGCGTGACTGACGAGGCTATCAAGTTGAGGCTTTTCCCATTCTCACTGAGGGATAAGGCTAAAGACTGGTTACATTCTGAACCAGCTGGGTCAATCACTACGTGGCAAGATCTTGCGCAAAAGTTTCTAGTGAAGTTTTATCCAATGGCAAAGACTGCTGCTATGAGGAGTGCTCTTACTCAGTTTGCGCAGCAACCTACAGAATCTATGTGCGAGGCTTGGGAACGCTACAAGGAAATGTTGAGAAAATGTCCACGTCATGGAATGCCGGATTGGATGGTAATCGCTGGTTTTTATAATGGTTTGGGGGCTCAATCTCAGCCCATGCTCGATGCAGCAGCTGGAGGCGCCTTATGGGCTAAAAGTTATACTGAGGCGTACAATCTTATTGAGACGATGGCTGCAAATGAGCATCAAAACCCAACTCAGAGGATGACATCAGGCAAGGTAGCAGGTATTCTGGAAGTTGATGCAGCCACTGCTATTGCAGCCCAGCTCCAAGCGCTATCAATGAAGGTTGATTCTTTGGCTACGTATGGAGTTAATCAAATAGCTATGGTTTGTGAGCTTTGTGCAGGTTCTCATGCTACGGATCAGTATTCTCTTGTCAACGAATCTGTTCAATATGTGAATAATTATCAGCGACAACAGCAGCCTGTGCCAGCAACCTATCATCCTAACAATAGAAATCATCCAAATTTCAGCTGGGGAAATAATCAGAATGTTATTCAGCCACCATATCAGCAAGGAGTGAGTAAACAGTTTAACCCACCTGGATTCCAGTAACCACAACAGTATGCTACAAGACAATCATATCCTCAACAGGGAAGTGCAGCTGCACCTACTAGTGCTGATTTTGAGGAACTTAAGCTGTTGTGCAAGAGTCAGGCGGTTTCTATCAAGACCTTGGAAAATCAAATCGGTCAATTAGCCAATACAGTGCTCAATCGTCAACCTGGCACTCTTCCCAGTGACACGGAAGTACCAGGCAGGAAGGAAGCTAAAGAGCAAGTCAAGGCTATTACCTTAAGGTCTGGAAAAGTAGCTGATGCTGAAAAGGCAAAAGAAGTCGAAGCTGCAGTTCGAGATGAAGAATCTAAGCAAAGGGAGAAAGCGGCGGAACCAAGGAAGATTACTGTTGAACACACTCTGCCTGAGGCTAATACAGGGGAGAAACAGCTCTATCCTCCACCACCTTTTCCTAAGAGATTGCAGCAACAAAAGCTGGATAGACAGTTCGGGAAGTTTCTGGAGGTGTTCAAGAAACTTCACATCAATATACCTTTCGCTGAGGCTCTGGAACAAATGCCTAGTTATGCGAAGTTTATGAAGACTATTCTTTTAAGGAAGGTGAAACTGGATGACCTTGAAACCGTTGCTCTCACGGAAGAATGCAACGCGGTTCTGCAACAAAAGTTACCACCAAAACTGAAAGATCTAGGAAGCTTCACCATTCTTTGCACCATTGGCAATCTAACTTTTGACAAGTGCCTTTGTGATTTGGGAGCAAGCATTAATCTGATGCCCTTGTCGATCTTTAAAAAGCTGGATCTGCCTGATCCAAAACCCACATACATGTCGCTACAATTGGCTAACCGTTCCATTACTTACCCAAGGGGCATAGTTGAGGATGTGCTCGTCAAGGTGTATAAGCTCTTCTTTCCTGCTGATTTTGTTATTCTAGATTTTGAGGAAGATAAAAAGATTCCCATCATCTTGGGGAGGCCTTTCTTGGTGACTGGCCGTACCTTGATAGATGTGCAAAAAGGAGAACTTACTATGCGGGTTCAAGATCAGGATGTGACCTTCAACGTATTCAAGGCAATGAAATTCCCTACAGAAGATGAGGAGTGCTTAAAAGTGGATGTGATTGATTCTGAGGTTACTTCGAAACTCGATCACATGCTAATGTCTGATGCATTGGAAAAGGCCTTAGTGGGGGAATTTGACAGTGATGATGAAGATAGCAACGAGCAATTACAATATCTGAACGCTTCTCCCTGGAAGCGAAAGCTAGATATACCATTTGAATCTCTTGGTACTTCTGACCTCAAGAACGCTGAAGGGAAGCTCAAACCATCAATAGAGGAAGCGCCTACCTTAGAGCTCAAACCATTACCTGAACACTTGAGGTATGCCTTTTTAGGTGATTCATCTACGTTACATGTTATTATTTCAGCTGACCTTTCAGGTAGTGAGGAAGACAAGCTCTTAAGGATTTTGAGAGAATTCAAATCGGCTATAGGATGGACTATAGCAGACATCAAGGGGATAAGTCCCTCATATTGCATGCATAAAATTCTGTTAGAGGAAGGTAGTAAGCCAACTGTGGAACAGCAGCGAAGACTGAACCCAATCATGAAGGAGGTGGTGAAGAAAGAAATTCTGAAATGGCTAGATGCAGGCATCATTTATCCTATTTCTGACAGCTCGTGGGTGAGCCCTGTACAATGTGTTCCTAAGAAGGGAGGTATCAATGTGGTCGCAAATGAAAAGAATAAGCTCATCCCTACTCGAACAGTTACAAGATGGAGAGTATGCATGGATTATAGAAAATTGAACAAAGCCATAAGAAAGGATCACTTCCCTCTCCCATTCATTGATCAAATGTTGGACAGATTGGCGGGACATGAGTATTTTTGTCTTTTGGATGGGTATTCCGGGTATAATCAGATTTGTATTGCACCAGAGGATCAGGAAAAGACTACCTTCACTTGTCCATTTGGCACATTTGCTTTTCGTAGAGTTTTGTTTGGGTTATGTGGCGCCCCGGCCACCTTTCAGAGATGTATGATGGCTATATTCTCTGACATGATTGGAAATAACGTCGAAGTGTTCATGGATGACTTCTCCGTCTTTGGACACTCATATGATGAATGCTTGAATAATCTGCGCGCCGTACTCAAAAGATGCGTGGAAACTAATTTGGTGCTTAATTGGGAGAAATGTCATTTTATGGTGCGTGAAGGCATTATCCTTGGGCATAAGGTCTCTAGCAAAGGTCTTGAGGTGGACAAGGCCAAGGTGGGAGTCATTGAAAATCTTCCCCCACCTAATTCAGTGAAAGGAATCCGTAGTTTTCTCGGTCATGCGGGTTTTTATCGGCGATTCATAAAGGACTTTTCAAAGATATCTAAGCCGTTGTGCAATTTACTTGAGAAAGATGTGCCTTTCAAATTTAATGATGAATGTTTGGCAGCATTCGAGACTCTCAAGGAGAGTTTGATCACGGCACCAGTTATTACAGCACCAGATTGGACAGAACCGTTTGAGATGATGTGTGATGCGAGTGACTATGCGGTAGGTGCAGTTCTGGGACAGCGCAAGAAAAATCTCTTCCATGTGGTTTACTATGCGAGTAAGACTTTAAATGGGGCCCAATTGAACTACACCACTACTGAGAAAGAGCTTTTGGCTATAGTCTTTGGCTTTGAGAAATTTCGATCTTATGTGCTTGGTACGAAAGTGACAGTATTCACTGATCATGCAGCTATTCGCTATCTGGTTTCTAAGAAGGATTCGAAACCGAGACTCATTCGTTGGGTGCTTTTACTTCAGGAATTCGAGTTAGAGATCAAAGATAGAAAAGGTACCGAGAATCAAGTAGCTGACCATCTCTCTAGGTTGGAGAATCCCGATTCTACTTCACAAGATAGGACGTTAATCAATGAATCTTTTCCGGGTGAGCAGTTGTTTGCAATTCAGGAGGAAGAACCATGGTTTGCAGATATTGTAAACTATCTTGTCAGCAATATAATGCCTCCCAATTTGACATCCGCGCAAAAGAAGAAGTTTCTGCATGAGGTGAAGTGGTATATATGGGATGAACCATATTTATTTAGACAGGAAGCTGACCAGATCATCAGGAGATGTATCCCGTTCTGTGAGACGGAGGGGATATTACGAGACTGCCATGCCACGGTTTATGGTGGACACTATGGAGGTGAGAAAATGACAGCTCGTATTCTGCAAGCAGGTTTTTTCTGGCCCACCTTGTTCAAGGATGCTCATCAGTTTATTTTAAGGTGTGATCGTTGCCAAAGAGTGGGAAATTTGTCAAGGAAGGATGAGATGCCATTAAATGTGATGCTTGAAGTCGAGGTCTTTGATGTATGGGGAATCGATTTCATGGGGCCTTTTATCTCGTCTTGCAATAATCAGTACATTTTGCTGGCAGTCGATTATGTCTCCAAATGGGTCGAAGTTAAAGCTTTACCAACAAATGATGCAAAGGCAGTGCTAAATTTTCTTCATAAGCAAATTTTCACAAGGTTTGGAACACCTCGGGTAATCATAAGTGATGAAGGATCGCATTTTTGCAACCGTAAGTTCACTTCTATGATGCAGCGTTATAATGTGAATCATCGAGTAGCTACTGCCTATCATCCGCAAACAAATGGTCAAGAGGAAGTGTCTAACAGAGAGATAAAGCGCATTCTAGAGAAGGTTGTTTGTCCATCAAGGAAGGATTGGTCTTTAAAGCTCGATGAAGCTGTTTGGGCTTACAGAACAGCATACAAAACTCCACTTGGGATGTCACCGTTTCAGTTGGTGTACGGTAAGGGATGTCATCTACCGGCGGAGCTTGAGCATAAGGCCTACTGGGCATTGAAGAAATTGAACCTGGATTTAGATACAGCTGGTAAGAAAAGAATGCTTCAGCTTAATGAACTTGATGAATTTCGACTTCAAGCGTACGAGAATAACAAAATGTATAAGGAAAAGGTGAAAAGGTGGCACGATAGGAAGCTACATCCTAAGTTGTTTATGCCAGGGCAACAAGTTCTGTTATTCAACTCTCGGCTCCGACTTTTTCCTGGGAAGTTGAAATCAAGGTGGTCTGGACCTTTTATTGCCAAAACTGTGTTTCCACATGGAGCGGTGGAAATTTTTGAGAATGATTCGGACCAAGCATTCAAGGTTAACGGTCAGCGGTTGAAGCACTACTATGGGGACATGGCAAACCGAGAGGTGGTTAGTGCCATTTTGTTGACTACGTGAGAAAGGAACGGAACGTCAAGCTAATGACGAAAAAGAAGCGCTGCGTGGGAGGCAACCCATGAATTGTTGTTACAGGAACCCTTAGAAGTTAATAACCTATCCAAAAACACAAAAAAATCAGAAAACAGGGGCTGAAAAAAAAAATTTCCAGAGACCCTCTGCGCGCCCGCGCAGCTATGCTGAGCGGCCTCGCAGCTTGCTGCGCGCCCGCGCAGAAATGCTGAGCGGCCGCGCAGGGGTCGAGTTCCAGAAATTTTTTTACAGTTCAGAAAAAAAAAAAACACAAAAAACCATTACAGCCCATAAACCCATGAATTCTTTTCCCATTACCCCATGATTTTATCCCTCAACCCCACTCCTAATCTAATTTAACCTACTCCACACCCTATATATACATACATCTATCCTACATATCTCCCACAACTTCCTACACTTAAACCCTCTCATAAACATCAAAAATCAGTTCTTACACACTTTAATTCACAAATCAATGGCACCCAAGAGAGCACGCACTATTGACAGCAGCAGCACAGTTCCTACTGCCGATTCATCAAGGGGTACTGCTGCAAGGCCTCGGTTAACTGACAGAGCCGCGGAGGAGGAGTACACTAGGCTGTTGGGGAAGCCAATTCTGAAAGAGAGGGGGTTTTTACCATCAGGGAGGGATGGTGAGTTGTTGCCCATGATTGCAGAGAAGGGGTGGATAGCTTTTTGTGAGTCACCCGAAGCAGTACCGATGAGTGTTGTTCGCGAGTTTTACGCGAACGCGAAGGCTGAAAAGAATGGGTTTTCTGTAGTTCGGGGGCTGACGGTTGATTATCATCCGGTGACGATTCGCCGAGTGATTGGACAGCGAGAGAGGAAGCCCGAGGAGGAGAACTGGAATGAAAAGACTGCTGAGGATTTTGACTTGGATTTGATTTGTGCAACTCTCTGTCGACCGCGCACAGTTTGGAACCGCAGTCCAGCCAATAATGAGTATCGTCACTTTCCGGCGATCGCCATGAACAGGTATGCCCGTGCATGGAACGCATTTATATGTGCTAATATTTTGCCTTCTTCACATGCACACGAGGTCACAGTTGAGAGAGCACAGTTATTGTGGGGAATTTTGAATGAGGAATACTATGTGGACCTTGGTGAGTTTATCTACCAAGGAATTCTGAAGTTTTTGAGGGGAGCAAAGCATATGAACATCCCTTATGCATCCACGGTTACAAAGCTATGCCGTGCAGTAGGAGTGAACTGGCCGGCTCATGAGCAGTTGCAGTTGCCAGCAGCTCCTATAGATTCTGGCACTCTGAATGGGATGCAGGAGTGGACCGGTGGTGAGCCTGAGGAGTATGGGCTGGGTTATCATCTTCCAGGAGGGCGTCCAGCACGAGGTGCTACTATGGCCAGGCCAGGGCGTGGTGAGGCTAGTTCTTCGAGAGCTCAGGAGGGTGCTGGGATGGGTGATGCCCAGTATAGGAGGCTTTCACGGCGGATGGATGCCATGTATGAGACGCAGAGCAGGTTTGCTCAGGAGCTCACCCTTGCGTTAGGGACTGCTTTTCGAGGCCTTGGAGCTGATATCCAGTGGCCAGTTTTTGGTGAGGACTCTGCATACCCGCCGCCTGATACTCCACCCACTGAGGGTGATGATGATGACGACTCCGAGTAGGTATACCCTGTGTTCCTTTCTACTACCTTCACTGGGGACAGTGAAGATTTTAAGTTTGGGGGTGGTAGTTAAGGAATATTTTGTGTGTGTCATATAGTTGCATATTCATGATAGTTAGTTCATATAGTTGCATAATTTTTGCCATATAGTTTTTTTTATATAACTTTATTTGTTGTCATATCATATAGCTCATGCATATACCATGATCCCTTTTGCAATGATTTATCGACTGAATTGTGATATTGATGCGAGTGTAGTGATAGCATTAAAGTGATATTAAGTTGTGTAGGTTGATATGCATGCTAGAAGCACTTGTATTGTCACTAAGTCTTAGAGAATGCTGAAGGACTAGATTGTTGTTATGATCTGATTATTTTCGAGGATAATCTATTTATTATGCTTAGAATTTGATAATAGGTTCTTAGTGGTAAAGGCATGAAAAAGAAAAAAAAATGGAGTAAAAATGGAATTTGTTGCTAGTTGTGGCTAGGCGTCAAATGGCTAGTAGCCGGCTCGCATGTTATGCGAGTAGTCTAGGGTTGAGCAAGATGGAGCGAAACGCACTTGCTCAGAGTTAAAAAAAAAAAAAAAATTGCGTAATTGATCAATAGTGGGCTCTTTGGTATTCGAGTTATTAAGTTCTTAGGGGACTTTGTGCCTAGTGACCTAAGGCTTTTAGAGTCTGGGATCCGCTAACCTAACGCTCATTACATGGATACCATTGTATAAGTCTTTTGTGGACCTCACTCATTGCACGGTCAAATAAGCATTTGCGTTGTAAATAAAAAGCACGATTCCGTAGTAAGCTCTAAAGTTCTTGTAGTGTTGTATATCACTTTGTGCCTAGAATTTTTATTCTTTGTATAATCGTAGGATTGCCTTGAGGGAAGTCTAGTCATAGTAATTGGTCTAGTTCCGAAGCATATCTGTTAAGCATTTGCACACACCACGTTTCTGGCGGTATGTCCATTTGCATGAGTTTCTTGATCTTTAGTGTCTAACTGCATTCGTTGAGACGTGACAATTTGGTTGGTTAATTGTAGTAAGGGGGATCGTTGCATTTTCATATAGATTGCATTCATGCATATTGTTATTTGTTTTTGAGTCTGTGACGCTTGAGGACAAGCATCGATTTAAGTTTGGGGGTGTGATAAGTGGCATTTTATACCACTTAGAACGTCTTAAAATGGATTAAATTGGTGTCTTGAAATCGAGTATTTTGTGTATTTGATGCGTTTTTCTAGTGTTTATGCATTTCAGGGTATTAGTTGCATTTCGGAGGAGGAATCATCAAGAATAAGCCTTGGCATGTGTTCACCATTGCGAGAGGAAAAGAACGGGCAGATTACGGTGAAGAAACGGAGCAAACCTGGAAATTTTCCAGTAGGGTCCTGCGCGCCCGCGCAGCAATGCTGAGCGGCCGCGCAGCAGCCTTGCGCGCCCGCGCAGAAATGCTTAGCGGCCGCGCAGGGTCGGGGAAAATAACATATTATTTTAGACTTCTACTTCTGTTTGGCTTCCAACTTCTATGTAATCTGAGTTTTATGAGACTATTATATAAGTAGATTTGAGACGTTTTTCACAGAGTATTAAGAGGGGATTATGTTTTAGATTGTGTTTTGCAAGAAGCGAAGGAGATAAGGAAGAAGACCGATTTAGCACACAGCAACGAAGAGGAAGCATATATTCTTGTGATTCTTGTTTCGTTGTAACGTTGGATGCTAGTTTTCTTGCTTTAACTTATTTACTCTTGTGACGTACTCTGTTTTAATATAATTAGTTTAGTTGTTATTTTCTTGTGTTCGTTTATCATGATTTCATATGAACCCATGATGGCGATAAGTTCTATTATGGACTAATCGTGATCATGGGGTTGCAACGGATTTATTATGGAATTCTTTAGTTAATTGTTTAATACTTTAGTGTGTGATGATTGCATGATATCTAGTATTGGTTGTGCGTATTCGTCTTATGTGCGTCGCGAACATATAAGATAGGGTGTTAATCTCTTGTGAAGCGACGGTGGATCTTGAGATTTAGAACTTGCCATGCTAGCATAGGTTCATGTACGTTGTGCATGACTAGTGGGTAACTCTAACAGTTTTATTTTCCCTATGTAATCAAAAGGAATAACTTGTGCTTAAATCGTTGTGTTGTCAATTTCTGTAGACATATAGGAACTCAACATAATTGATGACTATTCAATTTCTATCTTAATTGTGGATGTTTGGTAGAATGGTATTAGTACAATAAAAGTTGGCTTTTATCAGTTTTGTGTTATTCGATTAATATCATCACTGTCACATGCTAAAGGTAATAACAATGGCTATAGAAGGAAGTAATAATGAAGTTGTGATCTCATGAGTGTTTTATTATTGATAAATTGAAGTGTTAGTTAAGTGGTTAATTAAGTAGTTAATTATAGTTAATATTTAATCAACAATTTTAAGTGATATTATCTTAACATTGAGAAGTAATCATACATTGGTGAGTGAGTTAAATTAGACAATAAATTAGTCTGAGTCTCTGAGGGAACGAACTAGAAAGTATTCTATATTACTTGCGAACGCGTATACTTGCGTGAATATTAGTGCATGATTTCGCCCTAACAGTGCCAAGTATTACTATGATTAAAAGAATTGAGATGTGCAGTAGAGGGATATTCATCCCCCCTAGTGTTAATCATATCGATTAAAGACATATACAAAGAACGGATCTCGATATCCTTACCTCGTTTTGAAGCCGAGGCTATCTTGGCCGCCCTCTCGGAACTCTTATCAGCCATTAGTAAAGCTGGAAAAGCCTGGAAACTTTGAAGGAAAGAGGGCTGGAAGCTAAGGGAGGAAAGTTGAGAGAGGAGAAAGCTGGAGAATTTTGAGAAGTGTATGAAATGAAGAGTGAAGAGTGTGAGTGAGACACTCCCCCCCCACCTTTATATAGGAGGAAAGAGGGGAAAATGGGCCTAGAAAAGTCCATTTGGGCCCAGGTTCAGGAATCTTCTTGAATGATCTACAGAATATTGAATGAATTTAGAAGATTTTCTAGAAAAATCCAGAAAATTTTGGGAAAATTCCTCAAAATTCCAGAAGCTTCTTAGCTTAGCCCACCTCAGAAAAACCAAGGCCCAATACCAAGGCCCAAAAAACAAAAAAGCCCTGTATGAGGCCCACTTGATTTTTAAGAAAAAAGGGGTGAAAGGAAGCCCAACTAAAAAACAATGGGCCTAAGTTCAAACCCAAAGTGTTGGCCCAAATTGAAAGCCCAGAACTAGGGGCCCAATTGAAAGGCCTGTGGAAAGCCCAAACAAACCCAATTGAAGTGGGCCCAAGTTTTAACCCATTAAAAAGTTGGCCCAAAACAAATCCAATTCATGAGCTCAAAATTCAGGATGGAAGAAATTTAGCCCAGATTTAAGGGCCCAAATCCAAGCATTTGCAAGAAGAGAAAATAAATATATTCGTGACCCAATTCGATCAGGACTTGCAATAGATTCCTAGTCGAATGAGTCGAGGTCATATTTCGTTTGACCAAGGCTATAAGACAGCCTTAATTCAACCAGAAAGAAGATCCATTCAACTAGAAATCCAGAAAAAATCTTGGTCGAATGAGCCCTGCCCGAATTTTCGTCGACCTGGGCAATCAAAAAGGGGATAATTCGGTCAAAAGTAGAGATCCTGACCGAAAATCTTGATCGAAGTTGAATTCTGGCCAAAGGAAGAAAGCCCTGATCGAAATTGAATCCTGGCCGAAGAAAAATCGTGCTCGAAATCTGTATAAAATAAATAAATAAATAAATAAAAAAATAAAAAAATAAAAAGGAAAAAATCCTTGCCGAAATTCGACCAGGATCCCTAATCAAATGGTTCCTCCTCGAAAAGCCTTCGACCAAGGCACATCAGAGGTTAATTCGACCAGGATCCTGGTCGAACAGGATTCCTGGTCGAAATCTGTATAAAAAAAAGACGAAAAAAATTCCTGGAAAATTATAGAAAAATAAGGAAAAATCCCAGAAAATTAGGGAAAATCCAGGAAATTAAGGATAAATCCCGAAAAATTAGGGGAAAATCCAGAAAAATAAGGATAAATCCCGAAAAATTAGGGAAAAATCCAGGAAATTAAGGATAAATCCTAGAAAATTAGGGAAAAATCTAGAAAATTAGGGAAAAATCCCAGAATTAAGGGAAAAATTCCTGGAAATTAAGATAATTCCTGAATAAAGGGAAAAATCGTTGTAAACATGTAGGTCGCTCCACACTTTATACAAAAACGAAACCCTGTAAGGGAATAAATGAACTTAACTTTCGCGAAATCTTATACGGTTTCCCAAAAGTTGGGGGGCAAATGATAGGGATAAATAAATCCTGATTACATAATTAAATATTACAGTTTGGGCTGTAAGGCCCAATAAGAAGATGTATGACATTCAGACCAGAAAGGTTAACATGTTGATCAGGCCTGATGGACCAGATCAGGCATGATGAAACAAAGAAGGCCCAAAAACCCTGATTATTTATTAATTTCGTAATTAATAAATAAGGGAGAAAAATAGCTATTAAGATAAGTCCTAGTGGGGATATAAATCCTTGTAGATTGGCCTCTAAGGAACCTCATGGGATAAGGAATCAGCTTCCTACTTCCTAGGACTCCTAAGTCTATCCTAATTCAGAGACTTGACCACCAAGTCTCCTATACCAAGTCCAATTCAAGGACTCCCACATCTATATAAGGGGCCTCACCCCACAAATCAGAACTACGTTTTTTGACTTGATCCTTGGCAATCAGCAAGGTACGTAGGCATCTTGTTAAGGCAGATTGAGTCACGAAACACAAGAACAGTCAAATCGAGCCTTGAAGCTCACGTTCCTTAGTACTAAATACAGCAATTATATATATTAGTTTTTAATCCATAACAAGAGTAGAAAATGAATTATAACTCTTAACTAATTAGGAGTTATTATTAATTCAAAATTCCTATTTGTATTATAATTAAGTCTCACTTAATTATTTAACAAATAAATTTCATAATTAATATTAGTAAATTCGAATATCTATATTTATCTAATTAATTAAGTAATACTTAATTAATATTATAAATAATTCAAATTATTTTAATATAATTTAAATCCAATTTAAATTAAATAATCCTTCAAGCATTCTTAATGTGTGACCTTATATGCTATTATTACGTTGGCAACGAATTACAAATCTAATTTGAAATTGTAAACAATGAGCGGCATCTAGTAATACATCATTGCTAACCAAGTAATAATAATTGAATCGTTGATCGATTAAAACCTTTTATGAATAATGTACATTGTAATATAATCCCTTTAACCAAATATTATAGATTAAACTAGAGGCATGTAATGTATCATCCTCATCATAGTTTAATCCAAGTTTCCTTGATCAATGGGTAGACTATCATATCAAATCAATATTTGATCATGGCCACGCATTTCACAATCTAGCTCACACAAGAGGCCAATAATATAACCCCTAAAATAGGATGGTTAAATCCCATCTAGATCATTCATATTTCTTATACGATTCATAATATACTCAATATCCACATTTATCATTACCCGATCAAGGATAACTTTTAATGGAATCAATGTATATTAATTCTCGTATAGAATTATAATGACTTCAGGTCTAAGGACCATTACATCATTATCACTGTGAGAATTACTTATGACACAACAGACATGTAGAATCTCACATTGGGTCTGTCCAGCACCATGTACATATACATCTACTAGTGTTTTTTGACTTTAGTATCACTATACCTATGATCAATGAGATGTGATCATCAGTCAACAAACACACCAGTCTTAATGTATTATTATTGTCCGTTAATAATAATACTCGACTAGGGACCTTTAGGAATATTGATACTATTCTCATAATCTCATTTCTAAGTCACGTACTTAGAGATATAGAATTGCATATCATATTCCAATGACATTTATTAATCTAACATTTATATTGCATTAAATTAAGAATTAATAAATTATAAGGAGAATAATCGATAGAACATAAACATTAATAATCATAATATCTTAAACTAAAACATCATAGTGTTGTCTCTAGGGCACAAGCACTAACAGTTTAGAGTGGAGGTGGCCCTAGCCTCACGAGCTAGTATCCCATCTCTCATTCCCGGCTATTTACCATAGGCCTGCGAGTGGTTGGGTTGGGATTCCTCTTGAGCAAATCTCTTTATCGGGATGTGCATGGGATTATATTCACTCAGCTTGCTCTGAACTCTGTTAAATGGATCTCTTGGTTCCTGGGCTGCTATCACATGAAGGAGTACCTACCAACCTACAAACTCTTCCATCATCTCTTCAAAATTAAAAAGTCTACCAACTTCCCTCTCTACGAATTTACCTTTAACATGAATGAGTGTGGGTTTCTAGCTGATGCCAGAAAGTCCCCGTTCTTTATGTTAAACTTTCTCCGGGGATGGCATCAGGAGTTTATCTTTTTTCTGGGTGGGGACCTATAGTTTATGCCATTTATACAAGGATGTAACTAAAATGTAGAGGTTCCCTACCCAGCGGCTCGGGGGAGAAACTCTTGCAAAGATGTATGAATTATGCGGGGCCCTCTGTCAGCAGTGGACCCGGGATAATTTTTTGTGTAACACAACATTGTATAATGAAGGATGTAAGTTTTCTATCTTTGAAGAGTTTTCTTGTTTGCTTACTTGTATATAAGATTTCCTTTACGCTGTCCGGGCTATTTTGACTTGAAGTCCCACTGTCCAGGTATCCCCTTGTTGAACCCCTTTCATCTGGAAATGTCTAATCAATTCTAGGATTTGGCTGGAAGGTTCAAGAGAATTAGTGGGGCCAATTACCTTGATTCAGGAAAGGGCCGAAAAAAGGCCGATGGTGGTAGTGGTTCAAATCTACAAGACACGGGTTCTTCGTGGATCGTCGTGCGTCCAGCTATTCCTCATCCGGAGCCTCTCGTGGTTGTTGTTGATACTGGGAGCGTTGATGTTGGAGATGAAAAAGAAGATGGGGAATTAAATCCTCGAAAGAGGAAGGCTGCTAATGAAGGAGCAAGTGGATCCTGGACATCGCAAGAGAGGTGGAGGGTTGATCCCGTGGAAAAGGAAAGTAGGCATCTAGTTGAGACCGATGCTTTGAAGGAGCTTCTGGATAATCTGACGATTGATGATCGTCGAACAGAGATGTTCGACAACTATGCATCTCCAGCGGATTTCGAACAGTATGCTCGGGTTGATGTTGAAACTTTCCTTGACAATATAGTTCAGGATGTTTTGTTGGTATGCAAATTTGCACTTGTGATTTATTTGTACTTATGTTTTTCTTGTACTTATGTTTATTCCTTGTTCTTTTGTTTCAGGCTAACCCACGCATCTCGGGATGCGCCACAATAATCACCAACTATAAGGCGAAGTGTGACGATACCAAGACTGCTGTCAAGGATTTGCGGAAGGTCCGAGCTAACTGCATTGCTTATAGTGACATGATGGAGAAGGAGTCTGGGGAACGGAAGAAAGATTTCGCTGAGGTGAGGAAGACCCGTGATGAGGCCACCCGGGAGGTTGGTGCTCTTCTTGAAGAAGTTGCCAATTTGAAGAGGGAGCTGGATTAAAGGCCCCGGGAAGAGGACGTGCTGAATGCCTTCCGTAGTACGCCTGCTTATTACAAAGAGTTGAAAAATAAGATCTTTGATAAGGTGATCATGTGTTGGGAGATTGCATATGCTTATCTGGCTGAGAATCCGGGAGGAGACATGGACGGGTTCGTGGAGCATTATTTAGCTGAGGAGCTCGGACTCGAGAATGCTAAGGCAGCGGAAGCAAGTAGCTTTGTGCCTCTCGGATCCAGTGAGCAGCAGCGTCCTCCTCCCAATATTGCTCATAAAAAGACTCCTCCTCCACCCCCCAAGAACCCTACCCTGCAGTGAATGACCTTAGTGCCTTTGTAATTTCTTTCTTTAAATTGTGTGCTCAAAAATAAGCCTTTTGGCTTTTATTCATTTTATTTTTCAAGTATTTGATGTTGACTTTCCCCTGGGTTGGTCTTTCCCAAATATTTTAATTGATGGCTTTTTGCTTCATATTTTGGCTTGCAAAATTACTTTTTCTTTGAACTTGAATTCTATTTTAATTTTCATAGCTGTGCCCCGGGCTGGGGTTAAAAATTAGAATTGTTAAAATTTTCCACGTACAAATGGCTTGTAAAAGCTTGACCCCAGGCAGGGGTTTAAATTTAATTTGTTGAAAATTTTCTAAGTACACCTAGGCTGTGTATAAATGTCCCCGGGTAGGGGTAATAATTAAAATTGACAAATATTTTTAAGTACACATGGATTGTGTTTAACCGACCCCGAGTAAGGGTAATAATTAAAATTGAGAAAATTTTTTAAGTACACATGGACTGTGTTAAATTGACCCCGGGAAGGGTAATAAAATTAAAATTGAGAAAATTTTCTAAGTACACATGGACTGTGTTTAATCGACCCCGTGTAGGGGTATAAAATTAAAATTGAGAAAATTTTCTAAGTACACATGGACTGTTTTTAATCGACCCTGAGAAGGGGTAATGAATAAAATTGAGAAATTTTTTAAATATACATGGACTGTGTTTAATCGACCCTGGGAATGGGTAATAAATAAAATTGAGAAAATTTCCAAAGTTCACATGGACTGTATTTAATCGACCCCGGGTAGAGTTTAAAATTAAAATTGAGAAAATTTGAAAGTACGCATGGACTGTGTTTAGTTGACCCTGGGTAGGGGTAATAATTAAAAATTAAGAAAATTTTCTAAGTACACATGGACTGTGTTTAACGGACCTCGGGTAGTGTAAGAACCCAAATTTTTGACATTGGTAAAAGTCCTTTATGAATAGTAATATAATAACTCGAATTTTTGAGACTTTGTAAAAATGTTTAATAAATAGTAATCCTGACAGACGGGAAAAACGTTTTAGTCCACACTATGTTGTGCATGAGAAAATGATTTTCGGAATTGATAACATGATTATACGTACCAAATGAGTGTATGTAAACACTATTAGTTTTTGAAGAAAACGAACTTTGAAAAATGACCGTTTTTACGAACCATCGAGGATTACGGGAAATATAATATAATTATGAATTTAAAAACCTACGGATTTATATCCAAGAATGATACTTCAAAACATAAAGAATAAATACGAAAGGATTTACGCCGCGAAGCGTTGAAGAGAAATTATTACGAAAATGATTAAGCGGCCGAACAAACGCGTAAAGAAATAAATAAACGTATCATGCTAACCAACCATGGTAGAAAAGTAACCATGGTTACTTTATCAAATAGTAAGCTAAGCTTATAGGAATGATCATCTAAAGCTAGGAAATAGTGAGTTGAAGTCTAAACCAACTAGCTTAGCTTGTAACCTAGGAATGCTAGTAAGATTTGTCCAAGATATGCCAACATAACACTAGCTTAGCTTATATACTAAAAGATATACAAATATATAACTCAATCTTTCAATAGAAGCAAGCAAGAAGCTCACAAAATCTCTCTCTCTCTCTCTCTCTCTCTCTCTCTCTCTCTCTCTCTCGCCCAAAACATCCCATTCGGCTATTCAAGAAAAATGAGCAAGAATCAATTCCAAAAACCTCTCTTCTAGTCATGGAAAAAATCCCTCATTAATTCCTAAGCTTCATAAATCCTAAACTAAGCTAAGATAAATTTTTAAGCTCATTTTATCAAGATTTGGTAGGTGAAATAAATTCAAGAAAAATGATAGTGAATAGTGTGAATAGTAACTTTTCTTTGGTTTCTTGATTTTAATGGTTGAATTAGGTTCCAAAAACCCTACTAAGAACTCCCAAGACTTCACCATCATCAATAACACATCTCAAGCTTTCAAGAAAGGTATAAATCTTTGACCCATATTTATATTAGGTTTAAGTTCAAGAATCTTTTGGAACATAGTTGTGGTGAATGTATTGTTGTAATCTTGATGTTTAGTTAAGTAGATTTAAGGTTGATGATTTTTGCCTCAATAACATGATGTTCTTGAGAGGATTTAGTATGATGGTGATGATTTGATGATTGTTGGTGGTAGTATAGAGATTTAAGGCGTAAACGAAACTCGGATCGTAATCGAAATCTCACTAAAATAAACAAAACATAATATTAAGTTTCTGCAGAATGTCCCGATTATATAAACTGTAGTTCTTAAAAACAACACTTTATTATTATAGACAATGTTATAAGGATCGTTTAGGAACTTGAATTGCTTGATTCTGATTTACGGATCAAAAGTTATGACCGTTTTACTAAAAGTGATTTACGCGACTAAAACTGCTACGAATTAGGAACTTTGAAAATAAAAATGATCAACTTAAAAATGTTCATAAATCATGAAATTTTTACAGAGAGTATTAAATAGTGTTCTTTAACTTCTATAAAATTTAAAGTGAAAATAATGAATTTTCAATTTTATAAAAATATCGGAGCCAAGATCGCGCGATTAGAAAGCCGTTAGAACTCATAAGCGGAGCCGACAATGAAAATGTAAACGGACATAAGGTACTTCAAAAAACGAAGCGACTGTAACATGAAAAACTACTTAAAGAAATAATAAGGGTAATATAAGTTAAGAGGGTGAATAATAAGTAGCATATAAGTGCGAGTTGTCGTGAATTAGAATGGGACCTAACGAAACGGTTTGTGTTTATGGTTATAGATTTTCGAGCGGACCCTAGAGCATCCTCCACCTCGAGATACCCAGGAAAGTTTTCAACCCTACTTTTTAAAACTGTTGTGTTGTGTTTGCTTTCAAATAAATGCTATATACATGATGTTGTAATATGATATTTTATGAATTATGATATATAATATCATACGATATGTTAACGATTTGGTATATGAATATTACTGAATTTCAATCGATAACGCTAAAGAGTAGTGTTGTATATATGAGGAGTATATTTTAGACCAATGATCGGTTAGTATGATTTGAGGAAAACCCAGAAGTATTCTGAAGGTGTTTTATTTAAGAATACAAATGCTATAGTAGAGCGTGATATATAAGTTATAAGATCGAGAGTCGGTCAGTTTTTATAAAGTATAAACTCGGGAATCATCCCGGAGATGTTTTAGACCATTAAATTCCGTACTTATTTTATTCCAAGGGACTCAATGTCCACTTACGAAATATTAAATACCACAAACTTTTATTAAAACGATTTCCAAAGATCGTATTCTCTCAACTATATTTTAGTGTTCGAATAATGAGTATTATTTAACTAATCATTTATTATAGGAGAAGTATTCTCCTAGCTTATTTATTTCAAACCCGATTAAATATTAAAGATTACTTTAAATTACATAAATATAAATTAGTTGAGGAATATTATTTCAAATATTCCTGTAAAGTAAACTCATTCGAGGTTTAATTATATAACGATTAATATTTAATTAATAATTATCTATCTAATGATTTATTTTTATTTAAAAATCATAAAGCCTAATTTAAAATACTTTCTAATTTTCGAAAAAATCATTCGAATAATTTCACATCATCGGAGAATATTATCTCGATTTATTTTAAAAATTTTGATTATAGTTTCAAAAGAAACTCCCCCTTATGTAATAAATCTATTGACAACGGACAACTCACATCCTTAGTACTTCCTCCGAAAATTCTCGAAAGTACATATATATATACGTACAAATCAAAATGTACCTATCAACAAGCAATATGCTTGGGGAACAATATAAGTTCCAGATATATAATGAGATTCTTACAAGGACAAGGAGGGGTAGAATCCAGTACTTCGTGGACTGGGTAGACTACCAATTTAATACCACATGAGAAGGTATCTTATATACTGATGAACGTGTGGAGTATGCGTACCTAAGAGGTATGGACGCAAAACCGTGTCTTGAGAGGGATAGACGCGAAGTGTTTACCTGAGAGGGATGGACACAGAAAAGGTCTGAATGTGTCCAGGGTGATAACTAATAATAAAAAGGGAATCATCCGTCTACTAGTAGAAAGATTACTATTTCCGTAGTACGAGTGATCATCGTATGTGGTGGCTCCAGTGAATGTCCTATATTCTTCCAATCGGAATCGAGATGCAATACTGTAACCCAAGCCTAGGTGTTGGGTTTACCATTAAGGTATTTGCAGACTAATAAGTCAATGAAAGAATTGTTTTGAAAAGAGGTGTGTATCACCAAGAAAACTACTTTGAATAAATACGTATCCTTGTACGGAGTTATATAATTTCCTTTAACAGTCTTGTTATACTGTTGATTATTATGGCTGAGCATTATTGCTCACTCTTGCTTTCTTTTAAATGTCACAACACAACAGATTACCAGTATGCCGGCATGGGACTTAGTCACTTGAAATCGTGGGGAAAATCCCTTACAGCTTTGTCTCAGGTGGACCAGAGTATCCAGATAGGTATAAGATGTTAGTAGTAATTATTGTAACTTCATGTAGAGGTTACGATTAATTATTTAAGATCCTGTAAAGTACATTTGAGTGTAATAAAAGAATATTACCTTTTGTACATCATTTCTAAGGCTATAAGTTGTGTGTGTGTGCGTGAGATTGGGGTTTGTTGGATTTTTGAATTACACATGAGTGAAGGATGGCGTGACAACCCAGATTCCTGACCCCGGATTTGGGGGCGTTACAGAAATGGTATCAGAGCAATAAGTTATAGTACTTAGAGATGAGAGTGTTAGAAATCTATCTAGATGCGAGATTGTGTAAGAGCTCATATAGAGTTCATCATTGGACTATCGGATGTAGCCCCAATGTGTAGGTTTGGATAAAGTGTATATTTGAGGTATTAAAGCATGACTAATAAGACCATTGGAGATTATCAGAATGATGAGAAGAAAATTAGAATCATATATGATTTCGAAGGATGTGGATGTAGAACTCGGAGCTGAGTCTCCAGGGCATTTGGGGTAAAGACTGTATTACCAACACCATATGTAAATTTTGATAACACGAGCCTTGTTACTCGTAGTTCTTTATAGGTTTCCCATGAAGGGGCATCACATGTGAGAACCATAAAGTCAAATTATTAATATACAGTTGAGGTTATTGACCCAAACTAGTTGAAGGTGTCATTAAGGAAGATTTGAATATAATATACAAAGGTCATCATAAGACAAGTACACTACATGATATTATTAGTGCGCTTAACATGTAAGGTTATGATGGTTTAGGTCAGAGATCAAGAGCATCGAGAATTAATGGCATGTCTATAATTAAATGGCATAGGATTACAACGAGTGATGGTTTAATCTTAAAACCTTTTAAAAGGATAGACTAGTGAGTCTAGGGCGGAATTCCTTGGTAGGTATGCTGTCAGAGGCTATGTATATATACTCGTAGACCTCTAATATATTCGGTAACGTATGATTTAATTACACACACATGCCACTAAACTTATGGACTGCATTGAGTTCCCTATGATATCTCTTTGATATGTTCCCAGGGGGAACTGACCACTTGTAGTTAGTAACAGATGCGTGTAGCAGGCCCTTATCAGCTTAGCAGATGCTTTTGGAATAGTAAGGTCTTCGAGGTAAAACACCGGAATGACAAATATACTTGCGAAAGTCAAGTTAGTAAGTGACTTTAAAATGATGATTGAGGGAGACACTAGTTGGAATTGCGAAAATGAAGAGATGGGATCATCCTCGGACGGATGATGATGAGGGTTAGGATAATCAGTGAATTATTTTGGCATCTACTCACCGTCACACTACTCCCTCCAAATTGTTGATCATTCGAATTTCCTTGATAAGTTTCGTTCCCTACTTTGAACTTCTGATGTGACCATCTTGAATAGTCTTTCTCTGCATCAGGATTTGTTCAATTCTTTTAGTTGATCAATGAACTTTCATTCATAGATTATGATCTTCTTGTTCGGCTCAGAGCTATTTATACTTTATTTCAATTATCCAAGGATTTTTGTCTCCTCAATTCATTGACGAATATTCATAATGGATATCTTCATTTGATTGTTCTTTCATACTTACTCTTCTCAGTCGAGATTGTAAATATTTAACAAATTGTTAAAAACATGGATGATCTAATATCCATAGATTCCTCGGGAATCATTTTCTTCTAATCGGGACGAAATTGTATATTGAACTTTGATATTGGTATTCCGAATTCAATTCTATTGAGAATCTGATAATGTATGTGAACGAGGACACCTCTGAGTGTACCCTTTTATTGGAAAGAAATATTTGATAAGAGGCTATCAATTGTTTCGAGGCCAAGACCACTTGATTCAGAGTTATAATTGCCTTTCTTGGCCCAAATTTGGAAACTCATTATTTCAAAATCATCATCCAGGTAGCCACAATTCTTTAGTGGTTACGATATTGAGATTTTTTTTCAAACAAACTGAAATATGCTTAGTTGCATATGTTTTCATGAACGGCTATTTAATGTCCTAACTAGTCGAAATTTTAATTAATACGATGGAAACCTAGCTAATCGTCCTAGCTAGTTACTATGTGCCAAACCAATTGAGTTGGCCATTTTCTTAGCCGGTTGATAATATTGCTTGATATGGACTAGTTATTATTTTTCTAGTTCCACTTCCAATCAAATTTTAATTATTCCATAGTGCATTATATATGCAAAATTTAATTGTTGATGAAATTTTCAAAGAATGATTTAATTGAGACCTAACTAGGTCACCCACTCAAATGAGAATTCATATTCAGTTTTATGAAATATTTTGTTCATGAAATGTTCTATTCTTTCGTTTATATAATGAATATCCAATTAAAATCATAAAGTGATTGAAGAACAATATACTTCCTTATTTTTTAATCATTTAATAAAATTCCTTCTTTCAAAATATCATCTCTTTGAAACCTCAATGGTTAACCTTTGGTTGAGGATGTTATTCGATATTTATTTCATTATTCGAAAAGAGAAGTATTCTTTCAATGGGAAAATCTTACAAGTATCATTCGTATGATATTATTATTCAGCAATCATTGCTGAATGGATATTCTCTATAATATCACAATATAAAATTCTAAGGACATGGAAGGATAATCCTTGTTGTATTCTTTCTTCCAAGTTATAAATCTTTTGAGTGTTGCGACTCTTTTATTCAGAGCTCATTATTTGTTCATATGTTAGATTTTGAAATCTTGTTAAGATTGTCTAAATTTTACCGATATCGTGAAAATCATTGTTCCCTGGCTAATTACCTTCCGAACAAAGAGAGCTATAGTTGAGAACTGATTGTTGAATATGAGACTGAAAGTTGAGTGCTATGTTGGTGCAATCGGAGCATCGTAATGAGTAAGTTGTTTTAAAAAGGGAATAACATGTTTAGTTATTATCATAAGAATATTTAACATGGTTATAGAAAAACGATAATAAAGATACCAACGTGATTAGTGAGGTATGCTTCTATGAAACATTATCAGGATAGGTACTAATAAATTCGAGAAAGATCAAGCATGTATGAATTCGAGGAATAAGATTTTCAAAAATTGAAGGTAAGATTAGTAACAACCCCGTGTTAGCAATACTCGATGATAAGAAG
The DNA here is from genome assembly GCF_009905375.1 of Apium graveolens. Classification (NCBI taxonomy): domain Eukaryota; kingdom Viridiplantae; phylum Streptophyta; class Magnoliopsida; order Apiales; family Apiaceae; genus Apium; species Apium graveolens. Next base: position 128,669,260 of record NC_133657.1, on the reverse strand, counting down.
AGGATTTTGTGTGAAGTATAATGATATGTCTATGCGGCTTAAGGACTGTGACACAAGGTGTTCTAATAATAATCTAGAATAATCGCGATAAGGTTCGCACTGGAAGGGACAAAGAGTTTAACTTATGAGGAAATTTTGAATTATTTTTTTTTCTCTTACACTGAACACGAGATAGAGGCTATAGTCAAATTGATCAAGGACCATGATTGAGAAATCTATTATTATTAAATAAAGGCCAATATGGTGGCCGACACTTTAAGTAGGAGAAGATAGATTGAGGATAACAAATTTCAGAACAGCTGATGAGAAGGATCATATGAATGAATTTTGGAGTTGAGATAATGTAAAGAGAACCCTTTATTACGTAACCGGAAGAATTAATGATGCCTAGAAACTTAAGAGGATATTAGTCATGATGAATATGAAAATAGATGTCATTGACATGGTTGAAAATGAAAATGGAATGACGAGGATTGAAATTTTGGCAATTGCGGCCTGTAAATGACCCGAATGGTTGTAAGAGTTTATTATAATAAATTCTGGAGGAGGATTATCAAGAACCAAGTAAGCCGTCATGCTATTTTAGGATTTTCAGTAATAGGTTAAATAAGACCGTTTATTTTATTATGCAAATGATAGATCCCCGCTCTATAATATTGTTATGAACATTGAAGAGATAATTGATAATAGAGAGAACCCGTGATATCGCGCCACACAAGGGCCCAAGATATTTCACGAGAAGGGACGAACAGAGGCATGACTTAGAGTTCTCAAATCGAAAAGTAAAATGGGAGGACTATCCAGACCATTGAAGATATGTCTATCGGCTTCCCTTTTATTTGGAACGGTTAGGAAAATCGCTTATCATTAATAGAAAATTCATATAGATATACTTACCACGCGAGCATACGGAAAATAGATGTCGGTATCCCTTAAGAAGGAGAACGTGGAAGAACGAAGGATGTTATGGTTAGAGCTGACTGAAGGCAAAGAAGATCGTACACGCCCTTTAAAGGCCACTGTAAGCAGTTACCAACAAACACGAATATGTCTAAGGCATTAGCGGGAATAACGAACACGACCCGGAAGGTATCATAGTACTATAAATATTATACGGGGAATGATTAAAGAAGTCTGACTGATAGCGGAAGCTGAGCACTCCACGATTCTGAAACTTATCAATCAATTGCGTATGAAATGATGCTTCCTTCAAGATGGTAACGGGACCTGATGTGCCTTACGTTACTACGGGAAGAAATGTTAAATCTGGCGCTAAACGTATAACAGGAGACGAGCATGTAGAATTGCAACGAGAACTTCTTACATAAAATAATCGACAGAGATGATGCGCCGAATTGAGCAAACGTGAAGGAACGAAACTCTAGCACTACTAAGAGTGATGGAGGGAAAAACGAATAAGTTGAAGGACCATTCCAAACACTAGAAGTTGCGCTAATCGTCCATATTATAGGTTTTAAGAAAAATGAAGTGATCAGTTGACGTTAATCGAATTACCAACAATAACGAGGTATCATGCGGGCATTGGAACGTCTACAAAGTGTTATACGGAAGAAATATTTGTTCTCCTTTTGGTTGGGAAGAATTGGTAATTAAGCGGAGGATACTTGGACCATTGTTGAGTCAACAGACCAAAGGAATTCCTGGAACTTATCAGAACCCGGCTAGTGACAGCCTATGATGAACAGTAGAGATATGCGGACCAGAACTATAAAGACAGAATGTACGACGTAACATACCAAGTATTGTTGAAAGTGCCTCCCGGGGAGGGAGTGATGAGGTTCGAAAGGTAAGGAAATGTTGAAACCAAAATTTATTGGATTAGTTGAAATCTTTAAAACACTAAGAAAGTTGGCTTATAAATTAGCACCATCGTCAAACAGTCGCCATGTTTATAACGACTACCATGAATCGATGTTAGGAAATTTAACCGTCAACACCAGACATATGATTAGAAATGGGCTAATAAACTTGTAGCCAGACTTAGCGTATGTGGAACAACATGTCAAGATCATAGATCTACAAGAACAAGTACTCCAGAAATATATTTGACGGAGGAGTAAAAATTTTATGAAGAGATCAAATACTGCAAAGTCAACGTAAGAACTCGAGGTTGTCATGTGTAAAGCGTATCCCCGCCTATTTCTAAACTGATTCCGGGATGGAATCCTTTTAAGGGGGAAAGACTGTAAGAACCCAAATATTTGACATCGTTAAAGTCCTTTATGAATAGTAATATAATAAATCGAATTTTTGAGACTTTGTAAAAACGTTTAATGAATAGTAACCCTGACAGACGGGGAAAACTTTTTAGCCCACACTATGTTGTGCATGAGAAAATGAGTTTCAGAGTTGATAACATGATTATACGTACCAAATGAGTGTATGTAAACGCTATTAGTTTTCGAAGAAAACGAACTTTGGAAAATGACCATTTTTACGAACCATCAAAAATTTTGGGAATCACAATATAATTACGAATTTAAAACCCTACGGATTTATATCCAAGGACGATACTTCAAAACATAAAGAATAAATACGAAAGGATTTATGCCGCGAACCGTTTACGAGAAATTATTATGAAAATGATTAAGCGACCGAACAAATGTGTAAACGAATAAATAAACGTATCACGCTAACCAACCATGGTAGAAAAGTAACCATGGTTATTATCAAATAGTAAGCTAAGCTTATAGGAATGATCATCTAAAGCTAGGAAATAGCGAGCTAAAGTCTAAACCAACTAGCTTAGCTTGTAACCTAGTAATGATAGTAAGATTTATCCAAGATATGCCAACATAGCACTAGATTAGGTTATATACTAAAAGATATACAAATATATAACTCAATCTTTCAAGAGATGCAAGCAAGAAGCTCACAAAATCTCTCTCTCTCTCCCCAAAAACATCCCATTCGGCTATTTAAGAAAAAGGAGCAAGAATCAATTCCAAAAACGTCTCTTCTAGTCATCGAAAAAATCCCTCAATAATTCCTAAGCTTCATACATCCTAAACTAAGGTAAGATAAATTTTTAAGCTTATTTTATCAAGATATAATGGGTGAAATAAATTCAAGAAAGATGATAATGAATAGTATGAATAGTAAGTTTTCTTTGGTTTCTTGATTTTAACGGTTGAATTAGGTTCCAAAAACCCTACCAAGAACTCCCAAGACTTCACCATCATCAAGAACACATTGCAAGATTTCAATAAAGGTATAAATCTTCGACCCGTCTTTATTTAAGGTTTAAGTTCAAGAATCTTTTGGAACATAGTTGTAAACCTAGTTTTGATGAATGTATTGTTGTAATCTTGATATTTAGTTAAGTAGATTTAAGGTTGATGATTTTTTCCTCAAGAACATGATGTTCTTGAGAGGATTTAGTGTGATGGTGATGATTTGATGATTGTTGGTGGTAGTATAGAGATTTAAGGCGTAAACGAAACTCGGATCGTAATTGAAATCTCGCTAAAATGAACAAAACATAATATTAAGTTTCTGCAGAAAGTCCCAATTATATAAACTGTAGTTTCTTAAAAATAATACTTTATTATGATAGAAAATGTTATAAGGATCGTTTAGGCGCTTGAACCGCTTGATTCCGATTTACGGATCAAAAGTTATGACCGTTTTACTAAAAGTGATTTATGCGACAAAAACTGCTACTAATGACGAACTTTGGAAATAAAAATGATCGACTTAAAATGTTCATAAATCATGAAATTTTTACAAAGAGTAGTAAATAGAGTTATGTATTTTCTATAGAAATTTCAAGTCAAAATAATGATTTTTCAATTTTATAAAAATATTGGAGCCAAGACCGCGCGATTAGAAAGCCGTTAGAACTCATAAGCGGAGCCGACAATGAAAATGTAAACGGACATAAGGTACTTCGAAAAAGGAAGCGACTGTAACATGAAAAAGTACTTAAAGAAATAATAAGGGTAATATAAGTTGAGAGGCAGCATAATAAGTAGCATATGAGTGCGAGTCGCCGTAGATTAGAACGGGACCTAACGAAACGGTTTGTGTTTATGGTTATAGATTTTCGAGTGGACCCTAGAGCATCCTCCACCTTGAGATACCCAGGAAAGTTATCAACCCTACTTTTTAAAAATGTTGTCTTGTGTTTGCTTTCAAATAAATACTATATACATGATGTTGTAATATGATATTTTACGAATTGTGATATATAATATCATACGATATGTTAACGATTTGGTATATGAATATTACTGAATTTCAATCGATAACGCTAGAGAGTAGCGTTGTATAAATGAGGAGTATATTTTAGACCGAGGATCGGTCAGTATGATTTGAGGAAAACCCGGAAGTATTCCAGAGGTGTTCTATTTAAGAATACAAATGCTATAGTAGAGCGTGATATATAAGTTATAAGACCGAGAGTCGGTCAGTTTTTATAAAGTATAAACTCGGGAATCATCCCGGAGATGTTTTGGACCATTAAAAGTCCATACTTATTTTATATCAAGGGACTCGATGTCCACTTGCGAAATATTAAATACCTCGAAATATTATTAAAACGATTTTCAAAGATCGTATTCCCTCAACTATATTTTATTGTTTGAATAATGAGTATTATTTAACTAATCATTTATTATAGGAGAAGTATTCTCCAATGCTTATTTATTTCAAACCCGATTAAATATTAAAGATTACTTTAAATTACGTAAACAAAAATTAATTGAGGAATATTATTTCAAATATTCTTTTAAAGTAAACTCATTCGAGGTTTAATTATTTAATGATTAATATTTAATTAATAATTATCTATCTAATGATTTATTATGATTTAAAAATCAAAAAGCCTAATTTAAAATACTTTCTGATTTTCGGAAAAATCATTCGAATAATTCCAGATCGTCGGAGAATATTATCTCGACTTATTTTAAATATTTTGATTATAGTTTCAAAAGAAACTCCCCCTTATGTAATAAATCTGTTGACAACGGTCAACTCACATGCTTAGTATTTCCTCCGAAAATTTTCAGAAGTACATATATATACGTACAAATCAAAGTGTACCTATCAACAAGCAATATGCTTGGGTAACAATATAAGTTCCAGATATATGATGGGATTTTTACAAGGACAAGGAGGGGTAGACTCCAGTACATCGTGGACTGGGGAGATTACCAATTTACTACCACATAATTTACTACCACATGAGAAGGTATCTTATATACTGATGAACATGTAAAGTATGCGTACCTGAGAAGGATGGATGCAAAACTGTGTCTTGAGAGGGATAGACGCGAACTGTGTACCTGCGAGGGATGGAAACAGAAAAGGCCCGAATGCGGCCAGTATGATAACCAATAATAAAAAGGGAATCGTCCATCTACTAGTAGAAAAGGTTACTATTTCCGTAGTACGACTGATCATCGTATGCGGTGGCTCCAGTGAATGTCCAATATTCTTCCAATTTAAATCGAGATGCAATATCGTAACCCAAGCCTAGGTGCTGGGTTTACCATTAAGGTATTTATATACTAATAAGTCAATCAAAGAATTGTTTTGAAAAGAGGTGTGTATCACCAAGAAAACTACTTTGAATAAATATGTATCCTTGTATGGATTAATATAATTTCCTTTTACAGTCTTTTCATAGTGTTGATTATTATGGCTGAGCATTTTTGCTCTCTCTTGCTTTCTTTTAAATATCACAACACAACAGATTACCAGTATGCCAGCATGGGACTTAGTCACTTGAAATCATTGGGAGAATCCCTTATAGCTTTGTCTCAGGTGGACCAGAGAATCCAGATAGGTATAAGATGTTAGTAGTAATTATTGTAACTTCATTTAGAGGTTACGAATAATTGTTTAAGATCCTGTAAAGTACATTTGAGTGTAATAAAAGAAGATTACCTTTTGTACATCATTTTTATGGCTATAACTTGTGTGTGTGTGTGCGTGACATTGGGGTCTGTTGGATTATTTAATCAATACAGGTTACACATGAGTGAAGGATGGCGTGACGACCCAGATTCCTGACCCCGGATTTGGGGGCGTTACAAGTAGGGGTAATAAATAAAATTCATAAAATTTTCTAAGTATACATGGGTTGTGTTTAATATTTAAAATTAAACATGGATTTGGGTGTGCAGATAACAGACATGATCTAGTAGAGGAATGAATTTATTCTGAGCTAGGGAATGCTCAAAATATTATATTTCATGGCCACTACAAATTTGATGTTGATTACATTCTGGGGAAAATAGACACATACTTGAATTTTCTATTTGTGCAATAAAAATAATGTAGCCTTGCACACCTTATGGTTACTGATAGAATTTCCTTAAGCGAGGCCCCTTCCAAGTGTTCGGGACCTCGGTGTCATTCAAATAGCTTAGCTTGTAGGTTCTCGTACATAATATTTCCTTGACTTTGTATGGTCCCTCCCAGTTAGGCTGTAGCTTCCCATGGTTTGTTGGGTCTGAGGCTTCTGCATCCCGGAGAACAAGATCGCCAACTTTATATTCCCTGATCTTGGCCTTTTTTCGAAGTAGAGTTTTGTCTTTTCTTTATACCTCTCCATTCTCCATACTGCCCTATCTCTTACTTTGTCTAGCAGCTCCAAATTGGTTTTTAGGCCCTCAATATTGGATAACTCATAAAAGTTGATGACCCGGTGAGAAGGAGATCCAGTTTCTACTAGGAGTCTGGCTTCTGAACCATATGCGAGTTTGAAAGGGGTTTCTTCGGCTTGATTTTTAATTGCTTTGAAGGTGAAGATGATTACTTGTTGGATTGTAAATCCTTCGGGACTAATTAGAATAAGACCTGCTCCAGATTTCTCAGCTATTGAGGAATCATCTACGTATAGTTTTGATGCATCTTTGCTGGGGGGTTTGTCTTAGGGGTGACTGGATCTGTTGTGAGCAGAGGTCGTTCGGGGAAGGTGTTTTCCAAACCAAACTCTGCTAGTGCTTGAGCTTTTATTGCTGTCTTGGGGTACAAACTTGATGTTGAATTGACATAGCTCGGTTTCCCAATTGACAAGTCTTCCGGATGCATCTATTTTATGGATGATTTTTCTGAGAGGTTGGTCCGTGACTACTCTGATCTGTAGGCCATGGAAGTATTGCATAAGATTCCTACTTGCGTTGACAAGGGCTAAGGAAAACTTTTCCAAGTTTGGGTACCGAGTTTCTGCATCTTTGAGGACCTGGCTCACATAGTACACTGGGTTTTGTAGTTCTTTTATTCGCGGATAAGTGCAGCAGAGATGGCCTTCGGACCAGTAGCTATGTAGAGTAAGAGGGGTTTTCCGGGCTCTACTTTGGAAAGAACTGGGTGGTTCATGAGGTGTTTTTTGACTTCTTTAAAAGTTGTGTTACATTTCAGAGTCCAGTCTATTAACTTCTTATTTCGGGCTCCTTTGCACAACTCGAAGAATTGTAGGAATTTTTTTGTCAGCTTTGGGATGAACCTTCGCAGGGCTGCGAGGTATCCAGATAGCTTTTGAATATCATTATATATTCTGGGAACTTTTATCTCCATGATTGCATTAATCTTCACCGGGTTTGCCTCAATTTCTCTTTCGCTGATTATGAATCCGAGAAACTTTCCAGAGGGCACTCCGAACACACATTTCTCCAGGTTAAGCTTCATTTTGTACTTTCTCAAGTTGTCGAAGAATTCTTTGAGATCTCTGATGTGATCCGGGACAGTCTTGGACTTGAAGATCGTGTCATCGATATATGACTCCATATTGCTTCCCAGTTGATCTTTGAAGATCGTGTTCATCATTTTTTGTTAGGTTGCTCTGGCGTTGATGAGTCCGAATGACATCACGAGGAAAATATATACACCCTGGTGAGTGACGAAGGCTGTTTTTGCAATGTCCTTGGGGTCCATCTTGAACTGATTGTACCTAGACAAGTCATCCATGAAATGTATCATTACATGCCCCGAAGTCGTATCGATCAGCCGGTCAATGTTGGGAAGAGGGTAGGAGTCTTTTGGGCATGCAAAGTTTAATCTTGTGTAATCAACACACATCCTCCACTTGCCATTTGGTTTTTTGACCAGCACCTGGGTATGTCCTCTGGGTCCCACACGAATCACGAATTCTTTCAACAGGTCAAATAGTTCTTTCTAAAATCTCATTTCCAGCCCTCTTCCGATCTTTAACTTCCCGGAGGGGTTCCTGGGTTCAAACTCGATAGCCATTGTTTGTGTTGCTGGTTCAACCTTGGTTTTTTCTTTTATTTCCATGAACTTTTGAATTCAGGCATCTGCATTGGTTACATGTAGCCTAAATCTTCAATGACATTCACATCCATCCTTGGTCTCTTGTTGAGGTGTTCACAGTGCTTTTTTTGGCATTATCCCTTGGGTAGGGATATGCCCTTCTTTCTGTTCTCAGGCTCCATTTCTGCCATGACTAGTGCTTGACCGAAGCACTTACTTGCCATATCTCTGTCCCCTTTGAGCTCTCCAATTTCACTCGGGGTGGAAAACTTGAGCTTCGGATGAATAGTTGAGGGTATGGCCCGGAGCTTGGTGATGGTGGGTCTCCCCAAGATAATATTATATGATGAGGCTGCACATATGACATAGAATTTCATGACATGCGACACCTGCCGTGGGGCAGTTCCAAAGGTGACAGGAAGATAAATTACTCTCTGGATATGAATCATGGAATTTCCGAAGCCATAGAGAGGGTCTTCAAGGAAGGGGCCCATACGTAGGTGGCCTAATTTCATTCTGTGGAGCGTGTGCTCAGAGACTATATTTACAGATGATCTGTTATCAACCAGAATCATCTTTACTTCGTTGTCTACTACATCCAGGGTCACCACCAAAGCTTGATTGTGTCCGGGATCCAGTCCCTCACAATCACCATAAGAGAAGTATATTGGCTCATCTTCAAAGGGCTAGATCATCATGATATCATTGTCTATATCTGGGCTCTGGGGTGGGGACACAGTACCTCCAATTATGATGTTGACCACGTGCTTGCTATTTCCTGGGGCTTTGTTTTTGTCAACAGGTTTCCTCCACACGTACTGCAGGTTCATGTTCCCTATTTTGATCTGATCCTCAATGAACATTTTGAAAGAAAAGCAGTTCTCGGTCGTGTGACCATGATCTTCATGGTATCTGTAGTGCTTCTTTCGCCATGTTCTTCGGGGGAGCGAGGAAGGGCTTTGGAGGATAGTATAAAGGCTTTTCTTTGACTTCTCTCAAGATATCAGCCTGGGACCTGTTAAGGGGTGTCCACTCGGGCTAAGGCTTTGGCTCTCTTTTGTTTCTCATTCTTCTTTCATTCTTTTCAGGTCCTCAATAACCACTCCGGGTTGGGGTTCCCAGGGAGTGTTGGATGTAATTGTATTGTCTATCAACCTTGATTCTTTTGTCTCTTATAAATGATGAGCGCCTCTCCAGGGACTCATCATCATCATGGATCCTTCTATTCATCTTCATTGACTTAAGAAAGTCATTGCCCTTTATGATTTTGGACGCTAAGGCGTAAGCAGACGCAAGGCTCTGGGATTCTCTGTGGATCAAATCTTTGACGTAACCTTCGCACAAGACCGGGTGCCGATTTCTGCGGAAGATGTTGACAGCCTCTTTCACCTCCAGGTTTGAAATATCTTGATAAGTTCAGGGAACGATTCTTTACTTCTCTGTTGAATGCTTTCTGGATGGCACATCTGTAGCTCATTCATGCGGTTAGTATAACGACTCGCGTATTTTCTTATTATTTAAAAGTGTAATTATGGAATTATTAAATAAATAAAATATGTGTATAGCTTCTGTCAGCTATGTGTTATTTTAATATTATCTATGTGTGATTTATGGTGTACAGGGTTGTCCGTGTAATTAATTATTGAGTAGTACTGAATTTTTTTCACTTTTAAAAGTGGATGTAATGCAAATTTATTTGCATAAATACTTGGATTATCTCTAAAATTGTTTTTATAGTTTTATAATTACAATAAATATTTTTGGGATTTTATAAAATTTAGAAATCAATACTTCAACAATTATTAGTCCTGTATGATTTCCTGATTGTATTTATTTGTAAAATCCATATTTAATTCCAGAATTCTTTAAAAATTATGAAACTCATATTTATTGAAGTTTGGAATATTCCGAGAATTGTAAAAAAAAATTTGGGAATTTTTGGGATTAATTTTAACCGCGCGTTGATTCGTTTAATTGATAAAAGCGTGTATAAATTACATTTCAGAAATTATTTTAAAATTATGAAATTTATGTTTTTATAAGCTTCGGGATATCTGTAACATTTTAAGACTATTTTTGTGATTTTCTGAATTTATTTTAAGTATAGCTCGGTTCGTTAATTATGAAATGCGGGTATCTTGTGCGATCCAAAAATATTATAAAACTTATAAAAATTTTATTTTATTAGTTTTTACTTATTCCGAAAATTTTATTTGATTTGTTTGATAATTTTCCGGATTATTTTATTCGCACGATTATTAGCTAAATTACAGAAACAGGATAAAATAGGTTGTACAAAATAAGGGAAAGAACACGTGTTTAGTCCTCAGCCATTTGGTTGATGTGTGTCAATTACTGAGTGGAGAAAAAAATAATAAAGCAGAAACAAGAAAACACACAGAAATCTCATCCCTGTTTATCTTCTTCCACTATTTTCTATCGATTACTCCCAACCTCTCCAATCTCTTGTTCTCTAGCTCTCAATTGCTCTCTTTTATCGATATAACCCGATCTCTCTCTCTCTCCTCCTTCCCCTTCCCCTGTTACCATTTTCTTCCCTTATGTCCGGTGCCGCCTACTTTTCTGGTAATTGGCCGCTACTATGGCTGATTGTTTCTGTTTCCTTGGTTTAATGGTTTTTGTGTTGTTACAGTGTGTGCGTGTGTAGTGTGTGTACGTGTGTGCGCCTCTGTGTGTGTGGGACTGCTGTGTGTGCTGTGTTGCCACAAGTCTGACTAAGAGAATTCAACTTCTGAGTGGACCTTGATGTGTCCGTTGAAGAGACACCAACGTTATTTCTAAATATCGCATTTTCTATATTAAGGAATGTTGTTGGAGCAAGTGTGCGATATCGGTGAGTTCAGATGGAATAATAGTAGTCTATGGCTGCTATGACAGCCAAGTATCATAGTGAATGTGAACCAGTACTTTGGTTTATATCTTGAACCCTTATACGTCTTTCTTGAGACGTATTTTGTTTCCAGATTAATTATTTCCTATCCCATAAGTTGCTTACTTTTCTTGTGAGGAAGTTATAAACTCGAAGTAAGCAACCTGGGATTCTGTTGATTCCATTATAAATCAGACTTTCTCCCTCCCTATTTGTGAATTTTTTTATCTAGACATTGTTTCTTTCCTCAGTGACTCTTTCGGTTGATTGGGGCAAACAATGCATATGAGTTGACCATTTGTCTGTGTGACAAAAGGGACTGGTGGGACACCACCGAATTATGTGATGTGAATTATCCAGTACCAAGACTGGCCATCTAATGTACTTGTATGGTTGTTCTCAGTCATACCTACATCTTCTTCATTGTTTCTTCTTATTCGATTCCCTTGAGCTGGAAATTTCATTTGATATTCTATGATAATAAATTTCTGCGATTAGATGGTCCTCGTTGTTGAAAGCAAATAAAATTTGACTGTCAGGAAGAATGAAAGTCCTATATTAGGATGTTATTTAAGAATAAGGGTAGCAGCGAGGGTTCAGGATCTGATGAGGGAGTTATAGCCTCGAGAAAAGCAATTCAGTGGTTGAGGTATCACTTGTGGGTGATAAGAAATCATCCTTAGAGGAATGGTTGGTTGAAATTTGGACTATGGTGCCTAGAAGAGTCCAGTGTTCCTTAAGTTGACTTTTTTACCAGTTTGTTCTATGTAATTGGTGGTTTATATAGCCAGTCCAGTCTCGTAGTATATCAGATTAGTGTTGATGGGGTAATTGAGTAGTGACGGGAAGTTAGTCATTTGCTGTTGTAGTAAGGAGCCACGCTACTGTGATTAGTTTCTTTATAATTCAGTTTTCCTGTACAGTTGTTGATTCTGCTACTATCATCATTGCTAGTGTTGTTAATCTAGATCTCTTTTATAAATGGACCCTGATATTAAAGACATGGGTATTGTGATTGGGCAGCATTTTCCTGATACAGGTGCACCGTTTAAACGGTGATATCTTTTGTCAACTATTCTTGTTATGTTTTGAATAAACTCATCTTTATATTTCAGGAAAATGTCACCCAAGAAAGCTACCCAGTCTAAAGAAAATAGTAGTAGTGTTTCTGTGGGTCCAGTTATAAATGAAATTCTGGATTTGTTGCGCTAACAGTAACAATAACAGCAGCAGTTAATCCAACAGGTTCAGCCGTAACAACTACTGTTACAGCAGCAACAGCAAGGAGTGAACCAAGGTGTTAATTTTAAATCCTTTCAGAATGTTAACCCTCCTGAATTTAAGGGTGAACTTAATCCAGTAGCTGTTGGAGCATGGTTAAAAGAGATGGAGAAAGCTTTCAACCTTGTCCAAGTAAGCGATAATCTTAAGACTGAATATGCAAGTTATTTCTTGAAAAATGAAGCGAATTATTGGTGGGAGTCAAACAGGGCGTTAGAAAGAGAAGGCCCTGTTCCATGGGCTAGGTTTATTGAGTTATTTTTGGAAAAGTATTTTCCTGACTGTATGAGGAATCAAATGGAGATTGAGTTCCTAAAATTAAAGCAAGGTGATAGAAGTGTAGCTGAGTATGAGCCTAAGTTCACAGAGTTGGCTAGGTTTGTACCAGACTATGTGTACTCTGAAGCTCAGAGGGAAAGAAGGTTTCTACAAGGATTGAAGCCTGAGATTCGTAGCGGAGTTGTGGCATTGCAACTCAAGACGTATCCTTCCATAGTTCAGGCCGCCTTAGTAATTGAATTTGATCAGAAGTTAGCCTCTAGAGAAAAAGAAGATAAGAAGTGAAAGATAGATGATGTGGAAGGAGCATCAGGTCAAAAAGGACCTAGCTGAAAGTCTCAGGAAAAGGTTAGAAGGGATAAGAATAAGTAATTCAGAGGACAAAGCATTTCTTAAAATAGGCCTAATAACACTTTAGTCAGCTCTAATCAAGCCAAGTCGGTCAAGTCACCTATAGAGGGGTGTAAGCAATGTGATGAAAGGTATGGTGGAGTGTGTAAAGCAAATACTGAATGTTTCAGGTATGGACAGAAAGGACACTACACGTCAGAATGTAAGGTAGAAAATCCAGGAGTCACCTGTTACAACTGTGGCAAGGTGGAAAATGTTGCAAAGAACTGTAAAAGTGCTTCCTGAGATAGCATGGGAGGTAGTGCATCAAAAGGTTTGACACCCAGTACACCTAAGGCAAAGACTTATAAGATAAGAAAAAGGTCAACTGCTCAAGACCCTGATAAGGAACCAGGATGAGTATCTGAGGGCATAAACAAGAATGTAAGGCATAGCTAGCGCCTACTGTGGATATCAAGAAGGAAGCACCTAAGTTGGAAGAGATGCAGATAGTGAGTGAAGTCCTAAAAGTTTTACCAGATGACTTACCAGGATTACCCTGCAGCATGGGATAGAATTTCTCATTGGTTACTGTACAGAGTCGGGCTGGTGTCAAAAGCCCAGTATCGTATGACTCGGTAGAAATCAAGTAATCATTTAAGGAAACTTTAAGATTGTGGGATGAAAGAATAATGAGAGAAGGTGTATTTTGTGTTGTGCACTGATGTGGTTTATAGAAAAGAAGAATGGATGTATTACGTGCCGATTATCAGAAGCTGGAAAAGTTGATGAATAGGAATAAGTAACCCCTGCATAGAATTGATTACTTATATAACTCGATGAAAGGAATGTGTTGGTTCTTAAAGGTTGACCCAGAATAGGCTACCGTCAGTTGAAGATTAAGTCTGAGGTCATACTAGAGACCCGGTTTAGAACGAGATGGGGACATTGCGAGTTTCGGGTGATGTTATTTGGATTAACAAATGCACTAGTCGCATTTAAAGGTTTATTGAACAGAGTGTATGAGAAGCACTTGTATAAGTGTAATTATATTTATTGATAACATCCTCAGCTATTTAGAATCTAGAGAATCAATATAGAACGCCCAAGAATTTCCCTATGAGGCTTGAAAAGAGAGCAACTGTATGTTGAGATTTCAAGGTATGAATTTTGGTTGAGGTTACCAAAAGATTATCGTTATCCTATTACCGATCACTCAAACAAAGCCAGTGTAGTAAAAGACATGTAAAAGAGTGGAAGTTGAAGTCTGAGTAATTGAGGGTGATAAGAAGCCACTGTATGAAGTTCATCCTCAGACTAAACTGATTGAAAAGATAAGGGAATTGTCAAGTCCCGAACTAGTTTACTAGATTGCGAATACGGAATATTGATTTGGGAAAGGTTAAAAATCGACTCATGATATACAAAGGGAGAATGCGGATTCATGTCGAAAGGATATGGAGATAAAAGTTGGAACGTTAGTCTTGCTGAAAGTTTCACCTTGGAAAGGAATAGTGAGATTTATGCATAAAAGTAAGCTAAGCCCTAGGGATATTAGACTGTTTAAGATATTGAAGAAACAGGTATAGTCGCCTATAGGTTAGCGCAGTTGCCATAGCTGCAACACACTTGTAGTATGTTTTAATGTCTTTATGCCAGGGGAATATATCCTCGAATTGAATCAAGACCGTGTGTACGAACCAATTTAGAACTTAGATCGAGACCTCGGGAATGAGTTTATATCTATAGTAAGTATGCTTTAAATAAATCCTCGAGTAGAAGAGTCTACTCGGGAGTTAGAGTCAGATATGCTTGACAATTATCATCACTTGTTTAGTTAGATCAGATTCTGAGGACAAAATCTTTTTAAGGGGGAAAGATATAACGACTCGCGTATTTTCATATTTAAAAGTGTAATTATGAAATTATTAAATAAATAAAATATGTGTATAGCTTCTGTCAGCTATGTGTTGTTTTATTATTATCTATGTGTGATTTATGGTGTACAGGGTTGTCCGTGTAATTAATTTTTGAGTAGTACTGAATTGTTTTCACTTTAAAAGTGGATATAATGAAAATTTATTTGCATAAATACTTGGATTATCTCTAAAATTGTTTTTATGGTTTTATAATTACAATAATTATTTTTGGGATTTTATAAAATTTAGAAATCAATATTTCAACAATTATTAGTCATGTATGATTTCCCGATTGCATTTATTTGTAAAATTCATATTTAATTCCAAAATTCTTTAAAAATTATGAAATTCATATTTATTTAAGCTTGGAATATTCCGAGAATTTTAAAATTATTTTGGGAATTTTTGGGATTAATTTCAACCACGCGTTGATTCGTTTAATTGATAAAAGCGGGTATAAACTGCATTTCAGAAATTATTTTAAAATTACAAAATTTTTGTTTTTATAAACTTCGGGATATTTATAATATTTTAAGACTATTTTTGTGATTTTATGAATTTGTTTTAAGTGCAGCTCGGTTCGTTAATTTGAAATGCGGGTATCATGTGCGATCCAAAAATATTTTAAAAATTATAAAAATTTTATTTTATTAGTTTTTACTTATTCCAAAAATTTTATTTGATTTGTTTGGTAATTTTTCGGATTATTTTGTTCACACGATTATTCGTTAAATTATAGAAACGGGATAAAATGGGCTGTCCAAAATAAGGGAAATTACACGTGTTTATTCCTCAGCAATCTAGTCGATGTGTGTCAATTACTGTGTGGAGGAAAAAAATAATAAAATAATAAAGCCGAAATAAGAAAACACATAGAAATCTCATCCCTGCTTATCTTCTTCCTCTCGTTTCTATCGATTACTCTCAACCTCTCCAATCTCTTGTTTTCTAGCTCTCAATTACTCACTTTTATCGATATAACCTGGTCTCTCTCTTCTCCTTCCCCTTCCCCTGTTACCGTTTTCTTCCCTTGTGTCTGGCGCCGCCTACTTTTCCGGTAATTGGCCGCTATTCTGGCTGATTGTTTCTGTTTCCTTGGTTTAATGGTTTTCGTATTGTTACAGTGTGTGCGTGCGTGTGTAGTGTGTGTGCATGTGTGTGCCTCTGTGTGTGTGGGACTGCTGTGTGTGTTGTGTTTCCTGAATTGCTACCTATGCCACAGGTTGCTTTTCTGGCTGTGTGCTCGTCTGTGTTTGTTGTAATATCTAGGATATACCGTGTAATTATTTTGTTGATAAGTAATTATTACGTATGTTCAGTATCTATTCTTTGAATTATCTCGTAAGTGTTATATTTGTTTGGATGTTTAAAAATAATATTAATTGAGTATTTTAATTTTTATATGTCCAAAATAAAATATAGATAATTTTCATATATTCCTATTTATTTTTATGTTGATTTATGATTTTATAGGAAATATATGGATTTTATAAAATCTTTTTCCGAGTATTTAAAAACTATTTTATACAATCAGGAACCAACCGACGTCATCCATTTTTACGTTCTTATAACCCGAAACTTTTCCAAAAACTACTTCCTAACCTAATTGCAATATTCCGAGCATTTTACATGTTTTAACTTTTTCGATCCGGCGTACGGTTTGTCCTGCGCGGGTCCCGGCGTAACATTTTCGATACATTATTCGTTTCGGTAAATCAATAAAACTCGTATTTTTGATAAACGGGATCTTTTTATTAAACTATCACAATTATCACCTCGTAATACGTGTAATTAGGCGCTTAGACCAAGACCGTAGTAAAAATTGTACTGATTTGGATAATTATCCCGAAAACCGGTACCGTTTGGATCAGTTTTTATAAATAAACGTACCATTTTATATCCGGAATGATCCAACGGGATACTAATTTTTCGTAATTATAAATAGCCTTTACCGTATTTTATTTTGTACCAGAAATCATTTGCAAACAGTATTTACAGAGTTTTTACCGAGAAAATAATATAATTATATTTTGTTCTTCGTAATCAAACACAAATTCAAAGGCGTTATCGATATCCGATTTTGGCGTACATATACTCAAAACGAAGCAACTGAAATCTACAATCTAAATCTTTCATCAATTTGAACCCAGAAACATCAGGTGATTTTCTGTTTAATTATTTATATTTGAATCATATTTGGATTAAACTATGAATTTTTGTTCGAGAGATTGTTTGTATGATTTGATGTTTGCATATTGTAGAGCTTTTCTTCCTGATGATTTTAATATATTATATGCTTGATTTGGAGTTCAATAACATGTTTAAATTAGAGTTTGATTCTCTAGTTGAAGAAATTAGGGTTTATATTTGTTTGAATGTTCTTAATTAGATTTAGGCGTTTCTTTGTTTGGGAATGAAAGTTGAAATTGATTACATCTTCGTGTAGATCGTGGAAAAATAAATCGATTCATGTGTAACTTGTTAACCGAAGATTTCTGGATTGCTTAGATCAAACATCGCCGTAAAACGAACCCAGGCGGCGGCGAGTTTTTCCGGCTAAGTTTCCGGCTGATTTACGGATGTTTTCTTGGATTTATTGTGATATTTGAGTTCCTGATAACGTGTTCTTGAACCCTGCAACTTCTGGCTTATTTCTGGGAAGCTTCCGGCCGCCGGAAAAGCTCCATGGCGGCGGCCATGGAGTCCGGCCGGCGTGGACTCATCGGAGAAAACACAGGGGTGGCAAACTTCAGTTTGGCCCCTGTAGTTTTCCCCAATATTCAGATTTCATATCCCAATTTTATAAATCTATAAAAATTATACTTCTGTATTAATTATTTTCAAAATTCAGATTTCTATTTATAAACTTTTCAAAAATAGGATTTCTTTTTATAAAATAATTTTAAAAATAGTTTTAATTATTTTAAAAATTCCAAAAATGATTATTTTAATTCCAAAATTTGTTTTTAATTCGAAAATAAATCTAAATTACTTAATTAATTAGTTTTAATTAATAATTAATTGATCAATTGATCAATTAATTTAAATATTAATTAATTAATTAGTTTAATTATTTATTAATTGATTTTAATTGATTATTTAATTAGATTTAATTATGTAAAAATGATTTAAAAATTCCAAAAAATAGTTTCGAGTTTTAAAATATTATTTTAAATTGATTCCCAGGCTTGATAATTATTATAAAATTGTTTTGAAGCCAGATTTGGCCAACTGAACCATGTTTATTACACTGAAATTGATCCAACGACCCGTTTTAATTCCGAAAGATGTTTTAAAAATCATTTTAAATACCCGAAAGCCTGTTTATGACCCGAGACCCCCCTATAAATGATATGTCATTGATTATTTGACGTGTTATGTGTTATATGTGACTTGTTGTTTGACTGTCGATCTATGTGTTCGGTGTTTACTTGTTTATTGCGTAACTTTCAATCCGTTAATCGGATTTGGGTAAGACGAAGGGTAGATAGAAGTGTATACCGAATAAAATCTTATGAGTTGAATATTGATAGATGTTTATGATATGTGAACAGAGGAGGCAAGGCGTAGGAGAGGGAAACAGATAGTCAAGAAGTATGAGAAGTGTATACCGAATAAAATCTTATTAGTTGAATATTCATAGATGCTTGTGATTGGGAGTTAGTACAGTATAGCAAGCTAGTACCAGGTAAGTGTTCTAAACTTTTTCGAGATATATTGTAGTTGATTGACAGTCCTGTTTTATATTGCAAGTGCTTTGAAGCACTGAACCCTAAACCCTGATTCCAGTTATTGATCTTGAGCCGTAAACCTTATTCTTTCTAAACCATTGATTGTTGTATACCCAAATATGAACCATAAATATACCATACTACTCCACAAATACATACAAACTAAATACCAAACACTGAACCGAATTACTTACATATTCAAACCATTGTACCTTATGCTTTGAAAGACCAAATCCTTGAAACCTTGAAACGTTGATTCCTTTATTATCCAATTCTTTCATTACCTAACCGCCAAGCTTTGAAACTGATATATTGATCCTTATGAAGATTGAAACCATTTCATTATCGAACATCCAATGTTAATTATGATTCTGTTTAATGCTTTACATTGTTTATTTTGTTATTATGTTTGAATTGGATTGTTTTTATAAAAATTATGGACCAGATTCATGGTCAGACCATATTAATGGTCAAGTTAGGCTAATGTGTGCCTTGGATCCAGTAGTTAGAGCAGTGCCGTGTGCTTTGCTCGGGGTTAGTGCGTGACTGATCAACAGCCTAACCTTGGTTTTTTTTAAAATAAGAATATAATATCCAATTCTAAATCATAATTCATTGTTCACTTGACATCATACCCATTTTCATTTGATGATCATTATTCTCAGTCTTGTCATTGAGACTTGCTGAGCTTGTTAGCTCATTTGTGCGGTATTGTTTATGTTCTTTTCCAGTTAAAAAGGAACCAGTTGGTAGCGAGGATCCCCAATCCAGTGCGAGAGCTAGGGGTCTAGGTTGATCGAGTTAAGCTAGCAGGCAGTTTTTGAGATAATTTAAGTTTGAAAAAGTTTGTAATAATGTTTAATACTCAGTTCTGAGTTTGAATAGTTGGGATTTGGATGTTTGTAATATAAAGTGTGTGTATGGCTTGTGTACATACTTTGACCTGTTGCTGTCCGTGGTAGTTGGTAAGTAGGGTCACTGCATATTATTATTAACTTTATTATTGTTATAAGCAGGTTATAAATAAGGTGTGTATGTGTGGACCCCAAACTTCTGACCCGGGTTTTGAGGGCGCCACAGGTTTGGTATCAGAGCTACAGGTTATAAATCACTAATACAAGCCTAGGTTGACGGGAATAGGTAGAGGGTTAGGATTAAAAGTAAGAAATAGAATAATAGAACATCGAGAGGTTGAGTGCTACGGTATAATAGGTATTAGTATGATGTGCGTCGTGGTTCGAGATTCTTATATTGCGATATGATTTCAAATAGCAGCGATGGCCGACCCTTTCATCCCCGTATCAGCTGACCACTCAGAGCCCTCAGTTGGAGTACCATCGTCAGATCCACGTCCTGTTGTTCCACCAGTGTTGGCTATTTAACTACACCTGTGTTGTAGCCCGTATCATTGCAGGCTATTCCACCCCCAGGCATGAGGCCACCTATCAAAGGACCCCCACCTGCTGATTCAGGATTTACCGGTCACTAAGTTACAGGTGTACCTTTCCAGTTCTCTTCATATCCTGTCCCCTATCATCAGTTCGGGCTTGCCTTATGGAGCAGCGATTCCTACAGGGTCAGATTCAGGAGTTACCACATATCATGCATACCAGAGAGGTTGGGAGTGGTGAGAGGCGACTTAGAGAGAGGCTCCAGGTGTTTCGTAGAGCAACTGCTGTGAGGATTATTGAGGCTACTCATGAGGACATCACCCCTGATTTTCTAGTAGAGTGGGCTAAGTGGGTTCTAGAGGAGCTTGAGGAGATTGGAGGTCCAGACTTGCCATGAGTCAGAGATCCAGAGATGGAGATGCTGATCAGAGATGCTATGGTTGTATAGTATGTACAGTAGTGTGTAGTATGTATCAGTAGACTTTTGGGTTGTATTTATAGACTAGATCTACTAACTAGTGAGTAAATTGTTGTACCCTTTTGCTTTTACTTCCGAAACGTCTTGACGCACTACTTAAAACTTTTAATCTATATATATCAGTACCTTTCCTTTCCAGCATTGTCATTTACTTTACTACACTTGTTTTATTTTACCTTATTTATTGCACCAGCTATACCCCTGTGATACCATGTACCCTATTCCCATAAATGTTTATATTCTGTAAAGAAGTATGCAATTTACTTAGTTCAACTGTTACAACTGTTTTCAAAAAGAGATATTTCTATTTTATAAAACTTTTTTTTATGCAAATGATTTGATTTAAAAGCTAAATAAGTTGTTTGATTCTTTACAGAAAATGCCTCCTAGAAGAAATACCCGTACCAATACCCAGAATGAAGAAACGAACAACAACAACATAATAAACAAGATGATACAAACCAGAATGTCAACCCAGGACCCATAGACCCAGCAATAGCCCAGATTCTTCAAATCTTGGCCCAACAAACAGTTCACCTGGCACAACAACAACAAAGACAGACCAATCCCCAGGTAACTTTCAAAACTTTTCAGGCAGTAAACCCACCAGAATTCAAGGGTTCCTTGTATCCGATTGAAGCAAATGTTTGGTTAAAGGAAATAGAGAAGTCATTTACCTTAGTGAAAGTGAAGGAAGAACAAAAGGTTGAGTTTGCAAGTTATTATTTGAAGAAGAGTTAATTGCACTTTGCAAGCCCCACCTTTCATTTAAAATCAAAATAGTATACCTACTTTGCAAAATACAGTTTGCAACCCTTAACTTTCAATATCAACTAAAACATGCATCCCTTGTGGTTATAAAATTAAAATTGAGATATTAATATTAATAACTAAAATTTCAAATTAATTAAAATATTTATTTTAATACATTTTTTACCTGAAAAAAATTATAGTTATTCTCTATTTGTAATATTCTAAATTAATCATATTGCTAAATACTTAAAATATATTTATTAAGAAAAATATATGTTTATATATAATCATAAAATTTCTAAATATATCTATATTTTAAAATTTTAAAAATTATACTGAGTACTAAAATAATTTACATTAATATATTTTTATAATTTAAAATTCTAAATTTTAGTTTAATTTAAAAAATTTTAAAATTATTATTTAAATATTTTGCTGAACAATTTTACCCTCCATAATATAAATATTTTTAACAAAATGGTTAAAAGGATGCATGTTATATTTGATGTCTAAAGTTAGGGATTGCAAACTGTATTTTTGAAAGTAAGTATATAGTTTTGTTATTCAATGAAAGGTAGGGGTTGCAAAATACAATTAACTCTTTGAAGAATGAGGCCACCTATTGGTGGGAGACTGTGAAGATATTGGAAGGTACAAATATTATTACTTGGGATAGGTTTAAGGAATTGTTTTTAGAAAAATATTTTCCCCAGTTTGTTTAGGATCAGATGGAGCTAAAGTTTTTAGAGTTAAAGCAAGGAAATATGTCGGTGGCGGATTATGAGAGCAAGTTTGAGGAGTTGTCAAGGTATGTGCCGTCATATGTGGATACTGACAGGAAGAAGGCCAAGAGATTCCAGCAAGGCCTGAAGCCATGGATCAGAGGGAAGGTAGCCATTTTTGAGTTGGATACCTATCCAAGAGTTGTACAGAAGGTCATGATCGCAGAGACAGAGAGTGAGATGTCCCAGAAGGAAAAAAAAAGTAAGAAAAAGAAATTTGAAGGGAATGAAGGTCAGTCACAAACAGGGAAGTTTCCAAATTTTAAGAAAGGCAAATTTCAGCCAGGGAGATATTTTAATTTCAAGAGGTAAAATGCAGGCGACGGAGGCCAGGGAAACCGTCCAGTCAATATGAATCAGCCGAATCATGATTAACTTTTCCAGATTGTCAGGTATATGGGAAGAAACATGTAGGAGTCTGTAATAAGTTGAATGTAGTTTGTTTCAAGTGTAATCAGAAAGGGCACTATTCAAAGGAGTGCCGAAATCAGCCAGCAAAAGAGCCATTAAACAAGGATCAGCCTATCCGGAATCCAGCAGTTTAGGTTCCAGCTATTGGATTTACGTGCTTTAAATATGGAAAGCCAGGACATATAGCCAGGGATTGCAAGACACCAGCCCCAGTCAGTAATGCATTGAGAATTATGGGATCTACCCCAGCGATGAATGAGACTCCAAGGGCTAGAGTTTTTGATATGTCTGTGAAGGACGCTATCCAGGATACCGATGTCGTGGCAGGTATGCTTAATGTGAATTCTTTATGTGCCAAAGTGTTAATAGATTCAGGAGCAACTCGGTCGTTTGTTTCACAAGATTTTGTTAGTAAGTTAAATTGTCCAGTTGAGTATTTAAATGAAATAATGACTGTGGAATTAGCAAATCAAGAACGTGTACATGTTAATCAAGTTTGGGAATTATGAGATTGAGATTTCTGGTAGTAAGTTTTGTGTAGATTTGATACAATTTAAGTTAGGAGAATTTGACGTTATCTTAGGAATGGATTGGTTATCTAAGCACGATGCCTAGATAGATTGTCGAAATAAGAAGGTAATGGTAAAGACGCCAGATGCGAGGATAGTAATGTTTAAGGGCCAGAAGCAGGTAAAGAAATTCTTAACGATGATTCAAGCCAAGAAGTTACTACGACAAGGATGCGAGCATTTCGTTGCATATGTGATTGTTAGAAGTCAAGAGCCAGCAAAACTTAAAATATCTAGTAGTTAATGAATTTCCAGACGTGTTTCCCGATGAGTTACTAGGACTTCCTCCAGAGAGAGAAATTGAGTTTGCAATCGACTTAGCACCTGGAACGGAACCAGTATCCAAGGCCCCATACAGAATGGCGCCCGTTGAGATGAATGAACTAGCAAATCAATTGCAAGAGTTGTTAAAGAAAGGAGTAATCAGACCCAGTGTATCCCCGTGGGGTGCACTGGTACTATTTGTCAAGAAGAAGGATGGAAGCATGAGACTGTGCATCGACTATAGGGAGCTCAACAAGCTTACAATCAAGAAAAAGTATCTGTTACCCAAAATTGATGATTTATTTGACCAATTGAAAGGAGCCAAGAACTTCTCCAAGACGATTTGAGATCATGATATCATCAACTAAAGATTAAGCCAGAAGATATACCGAAGACAGCTTTCAGAACGAGGTATGGACATTATGAATTTTTAGTAATGTCTTTTGGATTGACCAATGCCCCGGCAGCATTTATGGACCTGATGAACAAAATTTTCAAGGAATACTTGGACAAGTTTGTTATTGTGTTTATAGACGATATTTTGATTTATTCAAAGACAGAAGAGGATCATGCAGAACACTTGAGAACAGCTTTGGAAATTTTAAGGAAAAAGAAGTTATATGCTAAATTCTCAAAGTGTGAGTTTTGGCTACTGGAAGTTCAATTCTTAGGACACATAGTCAGTAATGAAGGAATCAAAGTGGACCCAGCGAAGATTGAAGCAATTATAAATTGGGAAAGACCGAGAACACCAACAGAGGTAAGAAGTTTCTTAGGATTAGCGGGATATTATCGTCGATTCGTTCAAAATTTCTCAAGAATTGCAACACCATTGACAAAGCTTACACAAAAGAATGAAAAGTTTATATGGAACGATAAATGTGAAGAAAGTTTTCAGGAATTGAAGCGAAGATTAATCACGGCACATGTTTTGTCACTTCCCGACGATCAAGGAAATTTCGTAATTTATAGTGATGCTTCTTATAAAGGACTCAGATGCGTTCTGATGCAGCATGATAAGGTGATTGCGTATGCGTCAAGACAACTGTAACCACATGAACAAAAATACCCTACTCATGATTTGGAGCTAGCGGCCTTAGTTTTTGCTTTGAAAATTTGGAGACATTATCTATATGGAGAAAAATGCGAGATTTACACGTATCACAAAAGCTTGAAGTATATATTCACACAGAAGGAGCTTAATATGAGATAGAGGAGATGGTTAGAATTGATTAAGGATTACGACTGCACGATTAACTATCATCCCGGTAAAGCAAACGTTGTGGCAAACGCGTTGAGTCGGAAAGAAAAGTTAAATGTGTTATCAGTACCTGAGGAGATATATACAGAATTTCAGAAACTGGAATTGGAGATTAGAGTTTGCAAGCCTGACGAAGCGAAAGTTTATAGTATGACTTTCCAGCCGGAATTGTTAGATAAGATAAGAAAGTGTCAAGAAGAGGTAATGGATTAAGACATAAACTATTTGGTAGGTGAAGAATTGTGCACGCAAAAGGAAGATCAAGGTATTCTTAGGTTTTCTTCTAGAATTTGGATTCCACCAGTAGCGGAGTTGAAGAATGAAATTTTACAGGAAGCTCATAATTCAAGGCATTCAATCCATCCAGGGAGTACCAAGATGTACAGAGATTTGACAATCTTACACTTCAATTTTACCTCTAAAACTTCTATACTAGACTCTTCTGATCATAGGTCAACTCTCAAACTTGGTATGGTTCAAGGGCCTAGCTTGGGCCTCCCTAGGCCTAAGCTTAAAGTCCACGTTTCCCCCGTTTTCGGGACAGAAAAGGGTCCTAATTTGAACTAACTTGTGACACATGATTCTAACTCAAATCCTATGAACTATGGCTGGAAAAACTCCTCTGACACTCCCTCTAACTAAGGCCAAACAGGGCCTAATGAGGGCCTACCCATGACATGGTCAAAACTTCCCATTTCTAAGTTGTAGCAAAACTGTCCCCTGCTGGACAGATTTTGTGTTTTCACTCGTGCACCTAACCAAAAAACCTACAAACCTCTAACAAACACCTAAAACCTAATGTATACTCCTAGTTCTAACTTCTGGTGACTTGGGCCTCAAAGTGCACGATAATGACAAGGTCAAATTTCACTCTAAACATCATGGTACCAAACTGAAATTTTGCAGAATATAATGCTCCCCTTTCCACCATGATTCTCATTTGACAAACCCAACCAAACATCAACCAAAACCCACGTTGATGAAGTCTTTATTCTTTATAAAAACTACGTTTATTATACCATGCTTTCATCGGAACCCACATTGATGATGAGTCCGATTATGGGCTAATCGTTATCGTGGGGGCTAAAGAATTTACTTATGGATTTTTTTAGTTAAATTGTTTTGATGCCTTAGTATGTGGTGATTGATTGATATCCTAGTATTGGTTGTGCGTAGTCGTCTTTTGAGCGTCGCGAACTTATAAGATAATGTGTTAATTCTTAATAAAGCGAAAGTAGATTTAAGGATTTAGAACTTGCCATGCTAGCATAGGTTCATGTATTTGTTATGCATGATTCATAGGTAATTTTAACCATCTTACTTTTCCTATGTAATCATGATAGATAACTTGTGCTTAAACCGTTATGTTGTCAAATTCTATAGACATATAGGGTCTCAATATATTGGTGTCTATTCAGCTTCTATTTCTTTTGTGGATGTCTGGTAGTATGGTACTCATGCAATGAAAGTTGGTGTTTATCAGTTTTGTGTTGTCTGATTAGTGTCATCACCATTGCATGCTAAGGTTAAGAACAATAAGGCTATTGAATGAAGTATTTAATGAAGTTAGAATCCCATATTTTTCATATATATTAATTCAGTCAATCTTATTCTCTTAGTTATAATTGTTAGTTAATTATTAGTTATAAACAACTCAATTTGTTATCCTCTTAGCATTGAATAATAACCATACATTGTTGCTTAAGTGCATGAATTAATTAGTTAACCAATACAGTCTCAGTGGGAACGAACTAGAAAATATTTTATATTACTTGAGAACTTGTATAGTTGCGTGTATTATTAGCGCGTGTTTAACGACTAACAATGGTGTCAGCAAGGTCTACCCCAGCTAGTAGCCTCTCACCATCTAAATGTAGTGTATGGGTGGTGAGAAAGGTTTCTTGAACCAAGTCACTTGATTTTTCTTACACTTGAGAATTAGATTCAAGTGCAGTTGGAAGAGAAGAAATTTTAGATATGAGAGATTGTTGCTCAGGTGTGAGTGTTGGCAGCTCCCCCTGAATGGATGAGGGAGCTTCAAAAGATGTGCCCTCACTGTGTGTGCCATCCTTGTTTCTCCTACCATATACTTGAATTGCTTCAGGTGCAGGCTTTGTAGACTCGCTACTAGGTGCTTTTTCAACTGCATCCTGTTGGGAGGATACAGAGGTGGCTTGAGTGGTCAGCTCAGTTTTCTTACTTCTTTTGAATCTCTTGACCAAAGGTGACTCAGCTTCAGCTTGATCCTCACCACTCTCCTATAATGGCTAAGGTTACCCCCTTTTTCTTCTTTTTACTCACCTCATCCTTTTGAGAAGATGAGGTGGTTGGTTGCCTAGTTTCTAAAGGTTTTGAAAGAACAGGCTCAACATTGGTAGGTTCCTGTGGGTGTGCTCATGTTTGTGCTTTCACAGGCTCAGGAACCATTGTTGCACTAGGTTGATTTTCACTACTTCTCACATTTGGCAGAGAATAAGGGTAAGTCTTAAATCTTTCAATCATGAAAGGTGTTAACTTAATACTTACTAGAACCTTATTCTTAGTAAGAAGTGATCCAAATAGGATTTTGGATACTTGCTTACAATTGTCAATTAGTGTTCTATTTACACCTTCTAGCATATATTTGTCATTAACTTTATAATTTAAAGCTGACATAATAAATCTAGGCAGAATGATCTCCTTACCTCTTAACTCCAATGGCATTGTCATCCTGGTGCTCAGCTCTTCCAACATGTAGTGTCCTACATTGATCTGTTTTTTGTGAGACATGGAGTAGACCAGCTTTTGGACAACACTGGATATGTTGTCAAATCCTGACTTCCTGCAAGTGAAAGCCCTTATCACGGAGTCAAACAAGAAAGACCACTCTCTCCAGAAGTTCTTCTTATTCATGCTTGCCAGGTTGATCTTCTCAGAATAGTTGATAAAATCCATGAATTCATAAGGCTCATCCTGAGTTGGGATCCCCACAACCTTATCAGTTGGAATGTTCAAGGCCAAGTTCATGTCAGCTTCAGTTATTTCCACCTGTTGTCCTTTGATTTGACAGTTGACAACCAAGCTTGAAGACTGATCTTCATGAATAACTGTCCTAGCCACAACTGAGTTCCAGAAGTCACCCAATATATCTAAATACAGAACTGGGTTAGCTGTAAGAGCACCTACAAAGTAGTTTTCAGAAAGGAACTTGATAAAGCACTGAAAAGTTTCAGGTGCTTGGTTTACATCCAGAAATGCAAGAAAATTGGTCTCCTTGGGGGTGAAGGGTACAAGATTATTGGCGGCCATTGATGTGAGTATGAAGTTCAGTGGGTAAAAGAGATTTGTGAGAAAGGAGCAAATATGAGAGAAAAATCAGTTTTGGATTGAAAGCTAGGTCACTTGAGATCTCGAAAGTTATAAGTATGTATATGTATCGAGAAGTATGGGTATTTATAGTAAAAGCAAATGACTTGTCGAGGACTCAAAAATGGATGTTTGGAATTTATCTATCGAGAAGTCATTTTAAGAAATGAAAACATTTTGAGAAGTCATTTTAAATTACTCTTATAGAGAACTAAAAATTGACTTATCGAGATGTCAAATAAATACCCAGTTTGTCCAAAATGGACTGAATTAATTCCAAATTTTATTTGAATAAATTCAAATTAAAATTAGAATAAATTTGCCAAAAGTATTTTACCAAAATAATTTATTTAAGTTAAATTATTTCAGTTCTGAGTTATTGAGAAGTCTAAAATTTATACTTGTAGAGAACTCTGTGAATTAACACTACTAGAGAACTCTACAAGGACTTATCGATAAGTCATATTTAAGCCTATCGAGAAGTCACTCGAGAAGTTAGTAAATTGACTTATCGAGAACTCACTCGAGAAGTCTTAAAATGACTTGTCAAGAAGTCAATTAGACTTATCGAGAACTCAGTTCTCTATATACCTTTGGATTACTGAAATTCTACCTTGTGTTAATTTTACATATTAAAGATGTAAATTAACAACTGGGCAGTTTACTTAGAATGTGAAAAATTCCAAGTTAAAATTTTTGTTTTAAAAATAAATATGCAGAGATTTCTGAAATATTCATAATTCACAATTCACTTAATTTCTAATTTAAATCAAATTAATTTTAATTTACTAGAAATTAATCTGCTGCAAAATATTAGCTGAGTTCTTGCCTTAGAATGAAGAATTAAGCATTCCAATTTCACCTACAAATCTAGTAAAAGTTGCTTCATCCAAAGGTTTAGTAAAAATGTCAGCTAATTGTTTTTCTGTTGGAACAGAAATGAGCTCAATGGTACCATTTGAAGCATATTCTCTAATAAAACGGTATGGTACCTTACATCGATGTGCTTTTGTTCTAAAATGATTAACTAAATTAGCCACTATAGATATAGCACTAGTATTATCACACATGATATGAATTTTGTGTAATACTAGGCCATAGTCCATTAGCTGATTTCTAAACCAAAGCACTTGAGCACAACAACTTGCTGTAGCCATGTATTCAGCCTCAGCTGTAGAAGTTGATACAGATTGTTATTTCTTGCTATACCAGGGTACAAATCTTTGTCCAAGAAATTGACAGCTTCTACTAGTACTCTTCCTGTCAACCCTGCATCCAGCAAAATCTGCATCTGTGTAACCAATAGCTTCAAAACCAGTTCCCTTAGGATATCATAATCCCAAGTTTGGAGTTCCCTTCAAATATCTGAAAATCCTCTTTACCACCATCAAATGTGATTCTTTTGGATTGGCGTGAAATCTTGCACATAGACATGTTGCAAACATGATGTCTGGTCTACTTGCTTTTAAATAAAGCAATGATCCAATCATTCCTCTATAACTTGAAATATCTACACTCTTGCCTTTTCTATCTTCATCCAGCTTTGTTGCTGTAGACATAGGTATAGAAGCAGGTGAACAATCAATCATACCAAACTTTTTCAATAAGTCCTTGACATACTTAGTTTGGCTGATGAAGATCCCATCACTTCTTTGACTGACTTGTAATCCAAGAAAGTAACTTAATTCCCCCATCATACTCATTTCATATTCACTCTACATAAGATTAGAAAATCTTTGGCAAAGCTTTTCATTTGTAGAACCAAAAATGATATCATCCACATAAATCTGAACTAGGATCATATATTCCCCATGTTTCTTGTAAAAGAGAGTCTTGTCTATGGTATCTCTAGTAAAACCATGTTTCTGTAGGAATTCTGACTGTGTATCATACCAAGCTCTAGGTGCATGCTTTAGTCCATATAGAGCCTTAAGTAACTTGTACACAAAGTTTGGAAATTCTGGATCTTCAAAACCAGGTGGCTGTTACACATAAACTTCTTTTTCTAGCTCACCATTCAGGAAGGCACTCTTGACATCCATTTGATACACTTTAAAGTTTGAATGTGCAGCAAATGCTAGAAAAATCCTTATTGCTTCAAGTATTGTAACTGGAGCAAAATTTCCATCATAATCAATTCCTTCTTCTTATGAGTAGCCTTTTGCAACCAACCTTGCTTTGTTTCTAGTAACTATACCATTTTCATCCATCTTGTTCCTGAACACCCATTTTGTTCCAATAATGCTTCTATTCTTTAGTGCAGGAACTAACTTCCAAACTTTGTTCCTTTCAAACTGATTAAGCTCCTCTTGCATAACAGATATCCAATCAGGATCCATTAGAGCTTCTTCAGTTTTCTTGGGTTTTATCTAAGACAAAAAGCATGCATGTAGGCACTCATTAGCAGTTACACTTCTAGTCTTCACACCAGCAGTAGGATCACCAATAATTGCTTCTCTAGTGTGACTTCTATCCCACTTCCTTGTATGAGTTTGTTGACTTGTGCCTTCATCATTCTCTTCATTATTGGTATGACTGCTAGATCATTCTTCTCTTTCTCTCCCTGAGTTTGTGCTATCAAATTCAGGTGTTTGAGATGAGCTTCCATTCAAATGATTTTCTTGTTTAGTAATCTATTCATTCAATATATGTTGTGCATTGACTCTTCACCATCAGAATCACTATCAATGTTGAGGTTTTCAAATACAAGGGCTTCAGCTTCATTATCATCAAGTCATTCCAATCCCGGACACTTGTCATCATCAAAAGTCACATCTGTGCTTTCCATAAACTTCTTTTGATCAATCACATAAACTTTGTAGGTTGTCTTTCCAATGAATATCCCAGAAAAATTACTTCAAAGACTTTTGAGTTAAATTTTCCTACATATTCAGAGTTGTCTTTCAAAATGTAGCACTTGCTTCCAAACACATGAAGATGCTTTATAGTAGGCTTTCTTTTAGACATGATTGAGTATGGTGATTTTCCATATGCCTTGTTAATGAGATATATGTTCTGAGTGTAACATGCAATGTTAACAGCCTCTTCCCAAAAACTTGTTGGCAACTTGGCATCTTGCAGCATTGTTCTAGCAGCTTCAACTAATGTTATGTTCTTCCTTTCAACTACTCCTTTTTGTTGAGGTGTTCTAGCAGCTGTGAATTCTTGAACAATGCCCTTGCTCTTGCAGAATTCACTTAAGGTTGTATTTCTGAATTCTGTTCTATTATCACTTCTCAATATTTTTACACAATTATAATCTTCAGCCTGTTTTTCTATCTTCTTGATGTGCTCAATTATGATGTGTGGAGTTTCTTATTTAGAGTGCATAAAATCTACCCAAGTGTATCTTGAGAAATCATCCACCATCACAAGTGCATATTTGTTTCTTGAAATTGATAAGACATTTACTGGCCCAAACAAGTCCATGTGAATAAGTTGCAATGGTGCACTTATAGAATTCACAGTTTTTGACTTGTGACTTGATCTTTTCATTTTTCCTTTCTGAAAAGCTTCACAAACTTCAACTTGAGCAAACTCTAGTTTAGGCATATTTCTCACTAACTCCTTTTTGACCAAGGTGTTAATTGTCTTGAAATTCAAGTGAGACAATTTCTTATGCCACGGCTTGCTTTGTTCTTCTGATGCCTTAATGTAGAAGCAACAAATTCCATCATTATTTGTTGAGTCTAAGTCTACAAAAACAAGCTTCCTTTCCTTGCTCCTTTTAGAGCAACTGCACCAGTTTTGTTGCTGATAAAAGTGCATTCTTTTTTGTTGAATAAAACTTCAAAGGCTTTGTCTGCAAATTGGCTAACACTGAGAAGATTCACTTCAAGACCAGCTACCAGTGCTACATCATCAATGACAACATTTTCAGAAATAATCTTTCCATATCCCATTGTGAATCCTTTGCTGTTATCTCCAAAGGTCATTAAATGGCCAGCCTTCTCCTCAAACTGTGATATTAGGGCCTTATCACCTATTATATGTCTAAAACACCCACTGTCAATGATCCATATGACTTTCTTCACTTTGCCCTTCACATAATGAGTTTTAAGTATGTCTAGTAACCCAAACAGTGTTGGGTACTTTCTTCTTGTTAACTGATTTAGCTGAAGTAGAATGAGTTGTTTCAGATAAAATAGAATTCAATGACTGTTATGCAGTTTCCCTATCTGATGTAGACCCAATTTTTGTTTCTTTAAGATCTACTCTCAGTTTGTGGCAACTCTTCATCACTTTCAAGTTGCAAGGGATACAGTCAAACTTATCACATAACGAGTAGGGATCATTTGCATCTACTTCATTGTACTTGCATGCTCCTTCAGTTGGCTTGCTAACAACCTTTTTACAAAGGTGAGTTAGATGATTTATAGAGCCATATTTTTCACACTTCTTTCTTGGAGCATCTGCAACATAAGCAAAAATTTTGCTTTTGTTTATCCCAATTTTCCCATTTCAATTTTTCTTCTTCTTTCTTGCATCTTCAGTCTTGGTCTTTTTGACAGGTGTCTTGGAATTTTGATTGTCCATGAGCTTCTCTTCAACTTTGGAGGATGGAGATGTTTTTGCATTTTTCTTCTTTTTATCTTCATCAACAATTTCTTGCTTGATAATCAACTCTTCTTCACTGAAATTAACTTCACATGCCTTGAACATAGGTGATGCAACCTTTTTCAACATTGCTGGAACATTTTCATTTTCTGTTGCTTTTCCCTTGTCACCTATGTCTTTCTTTTTGTTGTTCAAGGCATCATAGTCAAGACCAATAGCAATGTTTGCACATGGCTTGTTTTTCTCATGATACCGTCCAATTAACTCATATGCATTCTTGAAGGATTTCAACTTAACTACATTATTTTCCAGCTTCTCCCTTAGCACTGCTTCAATTTCACTTGCACACTTGAGCTTGTTCTTCAGATATGCATTTTCTTGTCTTACAGTTTCAAGCTCCACCAACAACAATTCAGCTTCTTGTTTCTCACTTTCAAGCTTCTCATTTATCTTTGTTAGTCTGCTCTCTTCTTCATTAGCAGCAACCATACTTGTATGTATGTGAAACATTTTCGTGCTAATCTTTTCTACAGTTTCCTTATATTGACTCATATTTAAATCAATGGTAGTGAGAGTTGGTACCTGTGATTTTGATGAGGATGATTCTCCTTGCTCCAAGTCCATTAAAGCATAATTTCCAACTTCCTCACCTTCATCATTATCTGAATCATCCCAACTTTTCCCCTCTGTAATATAAGCTTTGCTTTGCTGTTTCTTCAGAAGAGCTTCATACTTTGCTTCCACTTCAAGATAAACTTTGTCTTTCTTTGCTTTCTTGGGTTTCCTGCATTCTGTAGAAAAATGGCCTAGTTCATCACAATTGAAGCACCTTATTTTAGATCTGTCAACAGATCCAGTTTTGTAACCATTCTTGCTATCAGAAGTGTACTTCCCATTTTCTTTCCAGTTGATGTCTTTGTTAAAAGACTGTCCTTTACCATTGAAGTATCTTGGCTTCTTTACTCTAATATTAGAGAATTTTCTAGCAAAATAGGCCATTGACTGATCTAGCTCATCCAGTTCATCAAGAGTGTAGAACTAATCTTCTTCCAATTCCAGAATGACTTGTTCCTGTGAATCATTTGTTCTTTGCTCACTTGGTGAGGCAACTGGAATTTGAGATCTTGGCTCATCATCAAATGTTTGGCTTTCATTGACAATTAAAGCATTTGAGCCATCTACTACATGTCCTTGACCAGATCTCAATGATTTTTTTTGAATCATTTCTAGTTCCTATATTTTAAGAATTCCATATAGAACTTCCAGTGTTATTCTGCTCAAGTCTCTCCCTTCTCTGATTGCTGAGATTTTCTATTCCAAATTATTAGAAAGAGTAAGCAAGAACTTTAAGTTCACTTCTTCATCTTCATAGTATTTGTCATGGAGCTGCAAGTCATTTATCAGCTTATTGAATCTTTTAAACACATCAGTTATACTTTCTTTTGGCTTGGCCATGAAACCCTCATATTGTGAAATCAGTATCCTTCTTTGATTAGATCTAACTTCCTCAGTTCCCTCAAAGAGTATTTCAATTTTTTCCCATATTTGCTTGGCAGTGTCACAGTTGACAATGTTGTTGTACATCACATTGTCAAGTGACTCAATCAATATCAATTGCAAGCCACTATCCAGGGAAACTTTCTCCTTTTCAGGCTTAGTATACTCAGAAGGGTCTTTCGGAGCATAATGAGCTGGAATGACCATATCACCATTTGTTGATTCTTTAACTCTAACCATAGGAGTGAAGGGCCCATTTTTTAGAATCAGAATATAGAGTGGATTGGCCATCCTGATAAACAACAACATTTTCTTTATCCAAAGAGTGTAGTTAGCTTTGTCAAAGGTAAGAATTTTGATGCTACTGATTTTCTATGTATTCATTCTTCCAAGATCTTGAATCTGTTTACTCTCAGATTTTGCTCTGATACCACTTGTTAGGAAATGAATAACACACAGATGGGGGGGGGGGGCTGAATGTGTTTTACTGTTTTTATGCTTTTCTTGAATTCTTTTTCTGGTTGAACAAAGTAAATTGAATCTTGTAATGAAATGTGTTACTGCAGAAATTAAACATGCAATAATAAAGAACACAGATCTTTTCAAAACTCACTTAATTTTATATTAAAATTAAGAATGTTTTGCTACAAAATTTCTAGGCCCTTTGTTGATAAAGAGCTTAGCTTCTTCTTGAGAGAGTTATAAGATTTTCTATCTAAATTGTTATAACTAACTAAAGGACCAGTGTTAACTTTATAATTTACTTAACTGCTGGTTTATACAGTGTACAATAAGACATGCAATTAACTTTAGTAAACTGTCACTTGTCATTTCCATTTTAGGAAAAGTGTATCTTCCATTTATGGCTTAGCATATCTTAGCATCCTGTGTTTACTTTGATCTTCCTTTGTCAGTTAATCTTCACCATTGATCTTTCACATCCTTCAAGCTCCTTTTTGTAGACTTGTCAATCCAGCTATTTGGATTTTTTGTTGATTGTAGATCTTGGATATTGAACTGGTATGCAATTTTGTACTTTCAGATTTTACCTCGAGATCTCCATTTGGTCTATAGAGAACTTGACATCTCAATAAGTATATTGGCTTATCGAGATCTCTAATACTCCATAGTAAATTTGACTTGTAGAGGTCTCTGAGTTCTCTATAAGAGAATTTGGCTTGTAGAGATCTCTAGTCTTCATATCTTCACTTTGACTTATCGATATCTCTGAGTTCTTTAGTGGCTTATTGACTTATCGATAACTCAGAGTTCTCTAGTCAAATTTGACTTGTCGATAACTCAGAGTTCTCTAGTGAATTTTGGCTTAGCGATATCTCTGAGTTCTCTAGTGGAATTTGACTTATCGATAACTCAGAGTTCTCTAATGAATGTTGACTTGTCGATAACCCTTAGTTCTCTAGTGAAGAAATGACTTGTCGATTTCTCCAATCATCATGTCTTCAATTTGGCTTGTCGATATCTCTTTGAGTTCTCTATAAGCTTTTCTGACTTCTCGATAAGTCATTTGGAGTTCTCGAGTGACTTTTCTATAATATTAAATCCGTGACTTATAGAGATCTTTGACTTAGAATAGTTTTATCCAAACAGATTTATTCAACTCCAAGCTTCTTCAAAATTCTTCTGAGGCATGACCTTCTTGATCTTCTTCCAGATAGAATCCTTAGGCTTGATACTGTTTAAGCAAAAAGACTCCAGTCTGCTCTTTTACATTTTTACGGACTTTAAATGTTACAAGTACAAATGCAAACTAAGATTACAATACAACTTACTTAGGGTTGTCAATTTGACTTAGTCTTGTTAAAGTACAGGCATGTCTTGCACAACAAAATGTAAAAAGGAAAAAAATGATTAAATATTATTAGTTAGTCCCAATATATATAATACCAAATATTTATTTCTTCAATACACACAAGCGTATGATTAACAATGCATATGGTTGAGTAGCTTAATGGTATGATAGTGTGTAGAGCAATCCTAAGACCTGAGTTCGATTCTAACCGACAATAATTTTTTTAAATAAATATTAAAAATATGGACAAATTAGTTATTTCAATTTATGAATAAAATCTCTCACTAACTTTAAGTTCATGTTGGTGTATTATATAGATAAAGATTGAAATTCAGTAAGTTTGTAATTCGGGCTTTAACCACAATTAACCGAAAAATCAAATAAATTATTGAAATTCTCAATATTTAATAATAATAATAATAAAAATGATAATGATAATAATGATAATAATAATAATAATAATAATAATAATAATAATAATAATAATAAGAGTAAATTACACTTTGCACCCCTTATAGATATCCACTTTTTCGGTTTGATCTTAAACTTTTAATTTTGGCAGAATGCATCCCTCAACTTCAATTTCGTTTCATATCACACCTCTTTTAACAATTTTCAAGGGTAAAATTGGAATAATTTTTTATTTTTATATTATTACAATGTGCACCCCGTATTTATAATATTGTAACAGATTACACCCCAATTTAACTTCGACTCGATTCCAAAAATATATAAATTTGTATGATAATATTAGATAATATTTTTTTAATTAAAAAATAATTAAAATATTAATATTCTCTATTAAATCTGAATCAAAATTATAAATAAATTTTTTATCCAAATTAATTTAATTTAAATACTATGCAGATAATTTTGAATTATATATATTTTTAAATAATAATATCAAAAGATATCTATTTTACCAAATATAAGTGTCTAGGTTTTGATATCACTTTTTGGCACAATCATTATAATTTATAATTTCTTATTTTTGTTTTGATATTTTATAATAAATCTCTATTCAAACTATAAGTTTCCTAATTTTTCAAATTTTGTAGTGTTACTAAATACTTCATTTGATTCATGTTCTTATATTTATTTTTAAAATAAAATAGCTACAAAATATGTACCAAATTAAAAACTCTTAAAATGCATGCAATGTTATTGGACATTCTTTTTTCTCGGAATCCACTGAACTAAACTACACAAACCAAAATCTTCTACTTTATTTGATTTGGTTTGGATTTCATAATATAATAATCTAATAAAAACCATAGAATTTTGGGTTCAAGATTTCGTTAATTTTATAGCATTTGATTTTGATTTGGATCATTTTTATAACATTAATTTTGGGTTTTGGTTTATTTTTATAACATTAATTTGCTTAAGAAGGTTACTAGAACGTTCTCTTAAGAAATCTAAGACCAACTTTGCTTAAGAAGGTTACTATAACGTTCTCTTAAGAAATCTAAGACCAACTTTGTCTTTGTAATTATTGTCAGTGTTCTAAAAATTAGTAAGCATACATGGGTGGTGGCGCAATGCACCTGATCTGGGATCCATTAACTTTTTATTTGGCATTGTTGCCTAGAGACAAGCGTCTAGGAGGCTGGAAAAATTGAAATGCTAGATGATCACTTGGCGCCTTTCTGGAAACCTGGACAAGATGGGATTCTTTTGACCCTGGTAATGCTATTACCATATGCTTATAGTTTTTTAGAAGGATATATGCATCTTAGGTTGTAATATTAATCCCATTATTTCTTGCAGTCGGTGCCACTAATTGTGACAGAGAAGTAATATGTGAAGATATGCATATGCTTACTATTATTAATCACATGAAGATGAAGTATGTTGCCATATAAATCCTAAATTGACATAAACAGATTCAGTAGTGTCTATTGCACAGCAGGAGCCATGTATGTTGCCCTGTGTTGCTAATTAAATAACTATTTAATAATATTAACTTTTCTGGATATGCTAGTTATATATTATCTTTATGTTGGTCTTGTTTTGATTAATTTATGATCTTAATGCAGCTACACAAAGACATAAAGGTTGCTCATTTTGTATCTTGGTAATACTGATCGGTGTTACTGACTAATAAGACTGCTCAATCTAGCATCTTTATAGAGAACATACTCTCATAATTAGTAATACTTAAAATGTAAATTACTTTTCCAGTTGTTAATACAGAGAGTTAGACTAGTTAGTTAGTTGGCTATATTTCCCGCCAAAACTTCACTACTGTATATATTGTAAACACAAACAAGTGGAATATACTTTTACTTTTCCCCCAAATCTGAAATCAATAAATCCTCTCTGTTTAACAAATTATCATGGTATCAGAGCTTGCTGGTGAAGCTTTAATGGCGTGCTCTTATGAATTTGGTTGACTGCAAGCAAAACCGAACCGTTCTTTCGTCGTCTGTCATCGATCAGCTTCTTATCAGGTCTTTTCACTAGCAATCTGATCTTCTTTTCATCGTTTTTTTCAACTTTATGTTCTAAGCTATTCGTAATCGCTGAGTTTCGATTCGATCTGATCAATTCATTAGATTAATACTTTGATTCTTCACAAGATTGTGTTCCTTGATCTGGATTATTGTTGTATTGCATCGTTAATCCGGAGATAGATACAACTTGATTCATGTCTATATTTTTTACTTTACATTTCTAAAACTGAAATCGTCTAAACCTAAAATCAGTTGTTGATCTGTTCTTTGTGTATCTTTTCACACAAACTCCACATCGCATACTTTGATAATGGCCGAAACTAGCACTACAACTGTTAATACTGGGAATCAGGATCCATCGAGTGTTTTTTACCTTCATCCATCTGATGCGTCGATTCATCAACTTGTTTCTGTCAAATTTTCTGGTTCTGGCTTTCATAATTGGAAGCACTCTATGATTTTGACATTATCTGCTAAGAATAAGCTCGGATTTATTGACGGATCAATTGAGGTTCCTGACATTACATCTGATGAGTATAAATATTGGGAGAGATGTAATAACCTTGTCATTTTGTGGATAATTGCTAATCTTGATGATACCATCGCCAAAAGTGTACTGTTTTTGCAAACTGCTAGGGAGATTTGGCAGGATTTTGATGATAGGTTTTGGATACACATCAATGGCACAGATGTATTCACTAGAACAATAATTGATGGATATCAACCAGGGTACTAATAATATTTCTGAGTTATTCACCAAGATTAAGACAATCTGGGATAATATGAATGATGCCAATCCATTGCCTTATTGCACTTGTAAGAAGTGTACTTGCAATTTGTCTCAAAGATTGGTTCATCAACAACTTGAACATGGAGTTTTACAGTTCATGATGACACTTTCTGAACAATATTCCCAAGTGAGGGAAAATGTACTCATGATGGAGCCTTTACCTAATATTTCCCAGACCTACAGGCTATTTGCTCAAGAAACAAGACACAAGGAAATCTCCTCTGTTACTAGTCAAACCGAGTCCATGGCTTTTTATGCAGACAAAAGAAGGTTCAATTAGAATGCTGGAAATAAGAAGCAAATATTCTACTCTAGTAATAAGTAGCAACATTATACTACTAATGCCTCACAGAATTTCAAAGCTAATTAACAAAATCAAAGAAGAGGGACTAAGCCAAATTACTTCTGCAGTCACTGCAAAATACCTGGTCACAGCATGGAAAGATGTTTTAAACTTAATGGTTATCCACCTGGATTCCAGGACAGGCAAACTAAGAAATTTGCCGCTGTTGTGCAAAGGGATGATACTTCAGATTGTATTGGTGAGACCTCCTCTGACCATAATGACACTGTCAGCCTCTCACAATACAACCAGCTATTGAGCATGTACAATCAAAAGAATGATTAGATTAAAAATGAGAGAAATGGTAAAACAGCTTTACTTGTAGGTAATTAGTGTTTATTGTCCAATTCTGACAATTCCTGGATAATAGAAAGTGGGTGCACTGATCATATCTGTCAAAATCTTGCTGATTTTATAAATTTTAAATCTATGGAATCTGAGGGAGGTACTATCACTATTCCTGATGGAAAAAAGGTGAAAGTGTTGCATATAGGGTTTGTTAAACTGAGTAATGATATTATTCTCAAGGATGTACGTCACGATCCTGATTTTCATTTTAGATTAATCTCTGTGCATGAACTATATGAGCACCTATCATGCAGTATAGTGTTTACTAATGGACAATACTTTATTCAGGGCCATTCCTTGAGAAGGCCACAGATTCTTCTTGGTAATGTTACAAGTGGCTTATACAGCTTGCAGTCTTCGCCATCTTCTGACTCATCAACTACATGCTGCAATGCTGCTAAAGCTACATCAAAAACTGAAGCTCAGACTTGGCACCAGAGAATGGGGCACTTACCTTTTTCTCAGTTGAAAGTGAATTTTCCAGCACTACAGAGTTATGTAAATGATTCAGTTTGTTAGGTTTGTCTTGCTGCTAGACAAGTAAAACAACCTTTTCCTTCTAGTACAATAAAATCAGAGAAAGCTTTTCAATTGTTGCACATTGATGTATGGGGGCCATATAAAACTAAATCCTTGACTGGTTGTACTCAGTTTTTGACTATACAAGGTTCACTTGGGTGCATCTTCTTAAACATAAGTCTGAGGTATCTTCTGTGCTTGATAATTTCCTGACTTATGTAGATAACCACTTTCATACTTCTGTAGTCTACATAAAATCTGATAATGCCTTGGAACTTGGTGCTGGTAAATATGATCAGTTATATAAGTTTAGGGGAATCATTCATCAAACCAGTTGTGCTTACACTCCACAACAAAATGGGGTTGTGGAGAGAAAGAACAGACATTTATTGGAGACTGCTAGAGCCATTTTCATTCAAGCCTAATTACCTCCAAAATTCTGGGGGGATTCCATCTTATGTGCCACCTATCTTTTGAATAGAATGCCATTAAAATCTATAAATAACGTGTCACCTTATTTCAGGTTATATAATTTTACTCCTGATCTTTCTCATATCAGAATTTTTGGTTGCCTCTGTTTTGTGTCAACACTTAATGTTCATAGAACCAAATTGGATTCTAGAGCTGATGCTGCTATTTTTTTAGGATACTCCACTACTACAAAAGGCTATAGAATTTACAATCTAAAAACTAATCAGGTTCACATCTCTAGAGATGTTGTATTTCAAGAATTTATTTTTCCATTTCATATTTTCTCTAAGTCTTCTATTG
This sequence comes from Apium graveolens, assembly GCF_009905375.1. Classification (NCBI taxonomy): domain Eukaryota; kingdom Viridiplantae; phylum Streptophyta; class Magnoliopsida; order Apiales; family Apiaceae; genus Apium; species Apium graveolens. Next base: position 128,628,247 of record NC_133657.1, on the reverse strand, counting down.
CGGAATTTTTGAATACCACTTTTCTGCCAAAACTTCCTGCACTTCCTGATCATATAGATATTCCAAATTCTGATAATCAGTCTACTCATAATTCCTCTCAAAATACTGCTACTGATTCTTTTATTTCTACTGAATCTCTTTCTGACTCTAATCCTGATATTAATACTGGTAATTCAAGTGATACTGTAATTTTCAGTTCACATTCTCTACCAGTTAGGTCTTCCAGTAGACAGAGAAGTACACCCTCATATTTACATGATTATCATTGCAATTTTTCCTCTGGTTTTGCATTACACTGGTGCAATCTAGTTTCAAGTTCATCTCTTCCTTCCTCCCATTCCCAGCTTATGTCCAAACAATCTTGCATTTCTGAACCCTCGAACTATAGTGAGGCTTCTATTCATCCTCTCTGGCTTGCGGCAATACAAAAAGAACTTGAAGCCCTACATAATAATAGAACATGGGATTTAGTTCCCTTGCCACCCGGTAAAAAACCCATTGGTTGTAAATGGGTTTACAAAGTTAAATTGAATGCAGATGGGTCTTTGGAACGCTGTAAGGCCCGACTCGTTGCCAAAGGGTATAATCAAAAGATTAGCATAGATTTTAATGAAATTTTTTCTCCGGTTGTCAAAATGAGCACTATTAGGTGTATTCTTTCTGTTGTAGCAAGTAAAAAATGGAATGTTTATCAACTTGATGTCAACAATGCATTTTTGCACGGAGATCTATTGGAGGAGGTGTACATGTGTGTCCCAGAAGGAGTTGATAATCCCTTGAATTTTGCCTGTAGACTTCGCAAATCTTTGTATGGCCTTCGACAGGCATCCAGACAATGGGCAGTAAACTTACTACTGAATTATTAGCTCAAGGTTTTGTTCAGTCTAAGCTCGACTACAGTATGTTTACATTCAAGAATGGTGCAGACATTACTATTTTGGCAGTGTACGTTTATGACATTATAGTCACTGGTAGTAGTTTTCAACACATTCAAGACATCAAGGCTCATTTACATGCCAAATTCAGCATAAAGGATCTGGGAATCCCACAATTTCTTGGAATTGAGATTACCTACCTTGATGATGGTATTGTTAGGAGTCAAAATAAGTTTACTCGAGAATTACTTCAGGATTGTAACCTTGATTTATCAAGGAAGGCAGTTACTCCTCTGCCGTTACATCTCAAGCTTAGTGCTACTGATGGTGAGCCATTACCTGATTCAGAATCATATCGATCTCTTATTGGGAAACTTAATTTCCTCACAAACACTAGGCCTGATCTCAGCTACACTGTTCAATGTCTAAGCCAGTTAATGCAAGCCCCCCATACTTCACATCTTGATGCACTACATCATACATTGCGTTATGTTGCCCACACAGCAGGCCAAGGCATAAAATTGCAGAATCCTGATTCCCTGACACTACAAGCCTTTTCTGATTCAGACTGGGCATCTTGTCCAGATTCACGCAGATCTGTTACAGGTTATGTACTGCTATTGGGTGGTTCACCTATCACCTGGAAGTCAAAAAATAGGCCACAGTATCTCGCTCTAGTTCAGAAGCGGAGTATCGTGCTATGGCTGCAGCATCATCTGAAGTTACCTGGGTTGTTAGTTTACTACAGGAACTTGGTGTTACCAATCTACAACTAGTTACCTTGTATTTTGACAACCAATCTGCTTTACACATTGCTAAAAATCCGGTCTTTCATGAATGGAAAAAGCACATAAAGGTTGATTGTCACTTCACTCGTGACAAAGTTCTTGTTGGGTTACTACAGCTGTCTTACTTACCCACTCGTAATCAACTGGCCGATGTCCTTACAAAAGTGCTTCCATCTCATCAAATACAGGAGCTTTGTTCCAATTTAGGTCTCTTCATAGATCCTAACTGTTAGATATATTTCATAATGTCATGTCTAAAATAATTTATGTTTAGTTTTCAGATCTTACTTAAATAGGACAAATCAGTACTTAACTGAAATCAGCACTTATACTGAAGTCAGAACTTAAGTCATCAGTACTTAAGGTTCAGGAGATATTTATCAGAAGATAATATAAGGATTTAAAGGAAACGTTCAGATAAGGAAGGCGGATGATTGGAAGGAAAAGAAGATCAAGACAAATGTAAGAAGAGCTATGCATGAAGAAGGAATTCTATGAAGAATAGAATACTTGGAAGAAAAGATATTTGATTGATATATTTTAGGAAGCAGAATTATATTTCATATCAATTAGTGATTATCTTGTAACTGTGTAGTATATAAACACAGACATAGGGTTTACACTATACGTGTTATCATTATCGAGAAGATTATTCATTGTAACCCTAGCAGCTCTCGTGATATTTGTTCATCACTGAGAGAGGACAGTTCCATACTGTAACAAAATTTATTGTTTTGAATAAAGTCTGTTTTCTGTTACTTGTGTTATTAGAATTCGATTTGATTGTGCTATACACTATTTTCACCCCCCTCTACAGTGTGTGTGACCTAACAAGTGGTATCAGAGCCTATCTGTTAACATACAAACAGTTTAAGATCCAAAAACAATCATGTCTGAAGTAGAAACTCCAACTAAGCCCACCAAAACTGAAAAACCTCCAAAGACACAAATCCATAGCCGATATGAGGCTATTACAGTTCCCATATTGAGACCATCTGAATATCTCATATGGAAGGTGAGGATGACTATGTTTCTGGAAGCTACAGATCCATAATATCTTGATAGAATCAAGGAAGGGCCTCACAAACCAACCAAGCTCGCTGTTGTAGTTGCAGGTGAAGCAGCAAAGTCAGTACGAAAGGAGAAGAGTGACTACACTGCTGAAGATATCGCATCAATTGCTAAGGATGCTAAGGTACGACACTTACTGCATAGTGTCATTGATAATGTAATGTCAAACATGGTAATAAACTGCAAGACTGCAAAGGAGATATGGGATGCCTTGGAAACAAGGTGTCAGGGAACTGATACGATTAAGAAAAACAGGAAGACAATACTTACTCAAGAGTATGAACACTTTGACTCAAAGGCTAATGAGTCATTGACTGATTTATATGATAGATTTGTCAAACTCTTGAATGATTTGTCACTGGTTGATAAGGAGAATGATCTTGAAGATTCAAACCTTAAATTCCTGTTGGCTCTTCCTGAAAGCTGGGATTTGAAGGCAACAACAATAAGAGACAACTATAATCTTGATGAAACAACTCTTGATGAAATTTATGGGATGCTCAAGACTCATGAACTTGAGATGGAACAAAGAAGCAAGAGGAAAGGAGGAAAGTCAAGGACAGTTGCTCTTAAGGCTGAAGAAGAATCCCCCAAGGTAGCCACCTCAAGGAAAGGCAAGGGTAAAGCGCTCTTCACAAAGTCTGATACTGAGTCATCAAGTTCTGATAGTGACGATGACTCAGAATCTGAAAGCTTGCCTGAGACGGATGCTGATGAAGAGATGATGAAGCTGTGTGCCCTTATGGTGAAAGGAACCACAAAGATTGCATACAGGAAGTTCAGGAAGGGAAAGAAGTTTTCCAGGAAAGGTGCAAGTTCTGATAAGAAGAATTTCATAAAATCTGAGGGCAAAGGAGGAAAGTCTGACAGAGGAGATTATACAAATGTCAAATGCTATAACTGTGGTGAGAAATGCCACATATCTCCTGATTGCAAGAAAGTGAAGAGTGATAAAGGCAAGGCTCTTGTCACATAGAACAAAAGCTGGACAAACACCTCAGATTCTGAAAGTGATGATAATTATGCCTTGATGGCAAATGCTGATATGGCAAGTGTTGAAAGCAGTTCTGAAACTGCTGAGTTAAAGGTACCTCAAACTACTTATGCCTTTCATACTGATGATATTAATGAGTTGAGAAGATATCTTAAAACCATGTTCATTAGCTATAGAGATCAAACTTTAACACTGAAAATTTTGCTTGTAAAAAGAGGAATGATTATTTAGAAAAAGAGTTAGTCATGTTCCATCAAACTCATAAAGATAGAGATGATGTTTTCTATGTTAGGGATGAAGTGCTTAAAATGAATGAATCTCTAAAAGTTGAGTTAGAAAAGGAAAGAGAGATTATCAGGACTTGGACTAACTCTGGCAGAACAACTCAGAATTTGTTAAGTAGTGAAAACCGGAAAGAGGGCTTAGGTTATGGAGACGATAAGAATGATAAAGGAACTGTAGAAATTAAGCCTATAGTTGTTAATCAAAAATCTAAGTTAAAGCCTGTTAAGTTTGTAGCTGTAAAGTCTGATAATGAAAAATCAGAAGTTAAAGAGGAATTAACTTCTGACAAACTAAAACAAGAAAAGACAACTGAAGTAAACGTAGGCTTAATGACAAAGAAGCAGCTTAAGCATAAGCTGAAAGATGTTAAGAATGCAAACAAGGTAAAATCACCTAGGAAAAATAGGAATGGAAAGGAAGGTATGAATAAAAGCAATGATTATAAGCCTGTTCCTGATGCTCCTAGAAAAACATGTCATAACTGTGGAAGTTCTAACCATCTGGCTTCTTTTTTCAGGAAGAATAAGAACATAAACTCCTTACCTTCAAAATCAGGAGTTAAGAGTAAGTCCGTTAAATATAAGCCACAAAATCCTTGTTTTCATTATGGTAGTTTATGGAATTCCATTTATACTTGTAAGGAATATCATAGTCTATACTATGATTATTATCAAATAAAACCTTCTTTAAAGAAAGTTAACATTGTTCCTTCTAGTGTAAGTTCTGATTCAAAGTCTGATAGTATAAATTTTGATAAGAAAAATGTTAACAAAAACTCTGATGCTAAATCCGTTGCAAATGTTAACAAACTTAATAAGGCCAAAGGATCCAAGCAAGTCTAAGTCCTTAAAACTAATCATTAGTGGTCTTTGTGATTGCAGGGCAACAGGAAAAACATCCTAGTTCTGGACAGTGGATGTTCAGGACATATGACTGGAAATAAAGCCCTGCTATCAGACTTTGTGGAGAAGGCTGGCCCAAGTGTTTCTTATGGAGATGGCAACATTGGAAAAATGTTGGGATATGGCAATATCAATCTTAGGAATGTCATCATTAAAGAAGTAGCTCTGGTCTCAGGACTTAAATATAATCTGCTGAGTGTCAGTCAAATCTGTGACAGAGGTTATCAGGTGGATTTCTTTGAAGAACACTGTGAAGTTATTAGTAAATCTACAGGCAAAGCTATTCTGAAAGGATACAGGCATGGTAACATCTATGAAGCCAAGCTTTCAACAAGTACTGATGGTTCTGCAATCTGTCTGATGGCACAAGAAATTCTCTCATTTAAATTTCAACAATATAAATGAACCAGTCAAGAAAGATCTTGTGAGAGGACAGCCAAAGTAAGTATTTTCTCCTGATGGCCTTTGTGATTCTTGTCAGAAGGCTAAACAAAGGAAATCCTCATTCAAGAGCAAGACTGAATCATCAATTCTTGAGCTTTATCACCTACTACATGTAGATCTATTTGGTCCAGTAAATGTCATGTCTATTGCAAAGAAGAAATATGCTATGGTCATAGTGGATGAGTTCACCAGATATACATGGGTGTATTTCTTGCACATAAAAAGTGAAACTGCATCTATCTTGATTGATCATGTCAGGCAACTGGATAAATTGGTCAAAGATTCTGTGAAGATAATAAGAAGTGATACTGGTACTGAGTTCAAGAATTTGATAATGGAAGAGTTCTGCAAAAACCATGGAATCAAGCAGAAATTTTCTGCTCTTGGAACTCCACAGCAAAATGGAGTTGTTGAAAGAAAGAATAGAACTCTCATTGAAGCTGCACATACAATGCTTGATGAAGCAAAGCTTCCAACCTATTTCTGGGCTAAAGCTGTGCAGACTGCTTGTTTTACTCAGAATGCAACACTCTTTAACAAGCAAGGAAAGACACCATATGAGATGGTGAAGAAAAAGAAGCCAAATCTGAAGTATTTTCATGTATTTGGATGCAAATGTTTTATTCTTAAGACTCACCCTGAACAGCTATCCAAATTTGATGTAAAAGCTGATGAAGGAATCTTTGTTGGATATCCACTTTCCACAAAAGCCTTCAGAGTCTATAACTTGAGAACAAGAGTGGTCATGGAATCTATCAATGTCTCTTTTAATAATAAGAAGATTACTGGACTTGAAGATTTCAATGATCATGATCAGCTGAGATTTGAAAATGAAGACTTAAATTCTGATACTGAAAATCCTGACAGTCTAAATCCTGATACTGCAAACTCTGATGGATTAAACTCTGATCTTATTGAAACTGTGGTGACTACGCCAAAGGAAGATGCACCTATGCAGGGGAAGCATACTCAAGATACAACCACATCTCAAGAAGCATCAGAACATACAACTGGCTCTTCAAGTTCTGATTTGTCATGTTCTGATAAGCCAAGTTCTGATAGTTTTGAAAACTTAAATTCTGAAGGATCCAACTCAGAGAGCATAGTTTAGGGGGGAGCATCAGAAAATGTTGATGAAGGTAGCATGGATCATGGGGGAGCATCCAGTTCTAGAGAAAACCTTCCATCTGCAAGAAAGTGGACTAAATCACATACACCTGACTTAATTATTGGAAATCCTGATGCAGGTGTCAGAACTAGAACAGCTACTTCGAGTGAATGTCTTTAAAATTCTTTTCTTTCTCAGACTGAACCAAAGAAAGTGGAAGAAGCTCTTCAAGATGCTGATTGGGTGCAAGAAATGCTGGAAGAGTTAAATGAATTTAAAAGAAACAAAGTCTGGACCCTAGTACCAAGACCAAATAACAGATTTGTTGTTGGTACGAAGTGGGTATTCAGAAACAAAACTGATAGTGATGGCATAATTACAAGGAATAAGGCAAGGTTGGTTACAAAAGGATATTCTCAATAGAAGGGAATTGATTATGATGAAATATTTGCACCAGTTGCTAGATTGGAAGCCATAAGGATATTTTTGGCTTATGCTGCTCACAAAAAGTTTACTGTCTTTCAAATGGATGTGAAAAGTGCTTTTCTCAATGGAGAATTGGAGGAGGAAGTATGTGTTGAATAACCTCCAGGCTTTGTAGATCCCAAATATCCTAATCATGTCTACAGGCTTGATAAAGCACTTTATGGCCTTAAGCAAGCTCCAAGAGCATGTTATGAGACTTTAGCTCAGTTTCTTCTGGAAAGTGGATTTAACAGAGGAACTATAGACAAAACACTGTTCTACCTCAACCATGGAAAGGACTTACTTCTGGTTCAGATATATGTTGATGATATCAGCTTTGGTTCTACAAATTAAAGACTTTGCAAGAAGTTTGCCAAACTGATGCAGTCAAGATATCAAATAAGTATGATGGGGGAACTTAGCTATTTTCTGGGCCTTCAAGTCAAGCAGAATGAAGAAGGCACTTTTAATTGTCAAACCAAGTAAACCATAAATTTGCTGAAGAAATTTGGAATGCAAGATTGTTCAAGTGCATCCACTCCCATGGCCACTTCAACAAAACTGGATAAGGATACTGGTATATCAGTAGATATTACTGATTACAGAGGTATGATTGGCTCTCTACTCTATCTAACATCTAGTAAACCTGATATCATGTATGCTACCTGTCTTTGTGCAAGATTTCAAGCAGATCCAAGAGAACCTCACTTAATAGCTGTGAAAAGAATTTTTAAGTATCTTAAGGGAACAGCTGATCTAGGATTGTGGTATCCCAGAGAATAAGATTTTAAACTAATTGGTTACTCAGATGCAGATTTTGCAGGTTGCAAAATTGACAGGAAAAGCACAAGTGGAAGCTGCCAATTTCTTGGAGGCAGATTGGTTTCTTGGTTTAGCAAGAAACAAAAGTCAATTTCCACATCAACTGCAGAAGCAGAATACATTGCTGCAGGAACCTGTTGTGCACAGATTCTTTGGATGAAGAATCAGTTACTGGATTATGGGTTAACATATTTTAAAATCCCTATTTACTGTGATAATCAAAGTGCTATTTCTATGACAGGTAATCCAGTTCAACACTCAATGACAAAGCACATCAGCGTTAGGTACCACTTCATAAGGGAACATGTGGATGAAGGTACAGTGGAATTGCACTTTGTTCCAACAGATCAACAACTAGCAGATATCTTCACAAAACCACTATGTGAAGCTACTTTTACAAGATTGGTAAATGAACTTGGAATGGTTTCAGGTTCTTTCTCTAAATCTGCTTAGCTTTTGTTCTGATGCATCAGACTTTATGATCAGTATTTACAGAAATTACTATCTTTGTGTATTCTGTGCTTAATTGAAAATTGCTTAAGTACTGATTGTTGTTTGATGTGAATTTATAAACTCTGATAGTGAACTGACTATTTCTGTGACTATTCAATCCTATGAGGATAACTGTGCTAGATGCTGACCTAGTAGTCTTTAACATACTAGAGATCCCATGTTAGAAGTAATTATTTATGTGGAAATCTATTGACTCAAGCAAATTCTGATATTGAGCTTAGTCACGTTTACTTTGTCTATCTTATTACTAAGTCAAAAACTAGAATAATGCTTCTCATCTGTTAAGTTCTGATGTTAGTAAATCTGATGGATGTCTCTTACCTGCTGATGCCAAAAAGGGGGAGAAAGTAATTAAGTCCAAATGCAAAACTGTTAAGACATTGAAGGGGAAGGATGATGAAAAAGATGACCAGGGAAACTCTGGGTGGAGGTCATGGTCAAGGTAGAAGTTTCTCATCAAGAAGAGCTGAAATTACAAGTCACAGGACAAGTTCTGATGCTGGAAAAAGAATTACTTCTGCTACTAGTAAAAGAATAAGTTCTGATGCACTTTTGGATCTTGATGAAGAAATATCAAGACAGCTATTTCTGAAAGAAAATCCAGGAATGGACTTTGAGAGTCTGATGGAAGAAGAAGCTAGACTTAAGTTAGAAAAAGTCAAATCTAAATCTGAAGCTTCTGTTGGTAAAAAGAAACTTCCAAAGTCCAAAGGCATTGTGATAAAAGAAAGAACAAATCCTGAAGCAACCAAGGATAAATCACAATTGCAGATAGATCCAAGGTCCAAGGGCAAAGAGAAAGTTGGTGAACCTTTCAAGGTTTATGTGCCTCCTGTGGATGAAGAAATTACTGTTGAAGATGCTGATCTTGCTCTGACTTCAAGAAAAATTTCTAAGACAACCTCTGACATGGCTCAAGTTGTTCAGAGTCAAGATATAGTTAGTTCTGATATCTCAAAGAAGCAAGTAACCTCTAACATTGCTCATGTTAAACCTTCAAAGTTACTCCTACCAGGATTTACTAAAACCAAACAGACTCAACTTTTGAAGACTTCTGTAAGTGGTTTTGAAGCAAGAGTGGTTACTGGAAAGGAAGCAAGAGATAAATCTGGATTGGGTAGTGCTGATGAAAGAAGAATACAGAACATAACCAATGATCCAACTTCCTTAAGTGAACCAGGTATTGGAGCAACTCCTGAAAGATTGAATCAACTAGAATCTGTACAGATGATTTACCATACCTACTTGAGAGAACACATCTTGTTGTACTTCATGATAGATGGTAGGGTTTATCATATAAGGGAAAATGCCATTCCACTGAAGTATTTTGAAGAATTGGAACATGTATTATTCTTACTTCAAGTGAATGACAAAATAACAGAATGTGTTGCAAACTATTTGAAGAGTCAAATTAAGAAATAGAAAAGGCTTTATTCTGTAAAGTCTGACAACACATATCTTCCAAAGTACAGAGATCACAAAGGTGATATTGTTGAGATGAAGCCTAACTCTGCTAAGATTATAACTACCTTTCTGGGTTACAAGGCTATGGAATTCAATCTTGAGTCTGACAAGGCATATTTGATCAGACTAGATCAGGACATAAGGAAAGCTAAAATTAATGATCTCAGGGCTGCAATCTTTCAAACTGGTGAAGATTCCGCAGAACTTAAAGATGCTAAAAGGAGGATGATTGATGAACTCAGATATGCTGAGAGATGTTTGTTAAAGAACAATCTAAGAACAACTCCTGACATCAGAGAGATCAGAAAGTGAAGCCAAGTCAAGATCTATAACTGCTCAAATTCTGATATGTATACAGACTGAAATTGTTATCAGAAGTTAAAGTTGGTAAAACTTTAAGGACTGTAAGTTGTAGTTATCTAGTCAAATTCTCATGCATTTGTACTTAATGTTTTTGACATCATCAAATATCTGTTAACTTGTATATTATGCTAATTTACAAGTTGGGGGAGATTGTTAGATATATTTGATAATGTCATGTCTAATATGATTTATGTTTAATTTTCAGATCTTACTTAAACAGGACAAATCAGTACTTAACTGAAATCAGCACTTATACTGAAGTCAGAACTTAAGTCATCAGTACTTAAGGTTGAGGAGATATTTATCAGAAGATAATATCAGGACTTAAAGGAAACGTTCAGATAAGGAAGGCGGCTGATTGAAAGGAAAAGAAGATCAAGACAAAATTAAAAAGAGATATGCATGAAGAAGGAATTCTATGAAGAATAGAATACTTGGAAGAAAAGATATCTGATTGATATATTTTAAGAAGCAGAATTATATTCCATATCAATTAGCGATTATCTTGTAACTGTGTAGTATATAAACACAGACATAGGGTTTACACTATAAGTGTTATCATTATCGAGAAGATTATTTATTGTAACCCTAGCAGCTCTCGTGATATTTGTTCATCACTGAGAGAGGACAGTTCCATACCGTAACAGAATTTATTGTTTTGAATAAAGTCTGTTTTCCGTTACTTGTGTTATTAGAATTCGATTTGATTGTGCTATACACTGTATTCACCCCCCTCTACAGTGTGTGTGACCTAACACTAACTTGCGGGGGGAAAATAAGACTGCTCAATCTAGCATCTTTATAGAGAACACTACACTCTCATAATTAGTAATACTTAAAAATGTAGATTACTTTTCCAGCTGTAAATCCAGAGAGTTAGACTAGTTAGTTAGTTGGTTACATTTCCCGCCAAAACTTCATTACTGTATATATTGTAAACACAAACAAGTGGAATATACTTTTACTTTTTCCCCAAATCTGAAATCAACAAATCCCCTCTGTTTAACAAATTATCACTGACTCAGGAGAGGACACAAATCAAGGGTTTTCTGCTGATGGATCCCATAACCAAAGTGGATCACTTGTTTCATTTGATGAGAAGGAGCATGAGGTTAATACATCTGATAAATTTCCTGAAGCTCTGTGGCATTTTTACCCGTCGGCACAACGTGGATTAGCAATAGAAAAATAGCCCATTTAAATTTGTTCTCAGTTAACAAGCTGGACGCAAATCAGCATCTACGTAGTAGCAAGGTAAATGAGCTTATTGGATACGTTAAGAAGTGTAGCCAAACTGGACAGGCAGTAGACATTGGTCGGGTTGCATTTAGGACTTCCCTTAATCTTTTATCAGACATAATATTTTCCACTGATATAGCAGACCCTTATCAGGATTCAGCTAAAGAGTTCAAGGACTTGATATGGAATATTATGGTTGAAATAGGTACGCCTAATATGGGTGATTACTTTCCTGTCTTAAAGAAGATGGACCTGCAAGGTATATTCCATAGGATGACAGGTAATTTTGGGAATATATTAAAGATATTAGATGGTTTAGTAACAGAGCAACTAGCTTTAGAGAGGTCAGGCACTCTGGTAAAGAAGAATGACGCACTTGATGAACTAATCAAGATCTCTCTAGGGAGCCGAGAAGAATTTGAAAAAACTCATATTGAACACCTTTTGATGGTATGTTAACTCTCTTCTCCCGTTTAAATGAATTTAAGTTTTATAATTTTATAGATTAAAACAATCAGTAACCTAAAATATTGAGGATGAACTAAGTGCTTATTGAACCAGGATAACCTTATATATCAGTCACTGATTTAATATGTATAATATCCCTAAAAGATATTTGGGTTCTTTTCGTATTGAGGAATGTGTATCCAATCTACATCATTGCAGCTTTTTGGAAGAAATACATGATCTGTCCATGACCTGTAACTATCCAGTAGACACCGAGGGCAAAGTGTCAAATGGTTTGTCAACTTCAAAACATGATAGCAAGATTATGCCTGGCATGGAAAGTTTCAAGAGATATATCTCTTCACTAAGTGCTACATCCACTAGGGCACAACTTGATAACCATAAACTGGTTGTGATACCTTTTCTCAGTGCTTTTGTAGGCCTAAAAGCACTTAATTTATCCGAAAATGCTATAGGTTTGCATCTACAATATCTGCTACCTTCCTGTGTTTGCCTTTTATTATAATAATTACTAGTTTTCTAAACATGGTATTGACTAATCTCTTTTAGTGAGGATAACAACTGGTGCTCTTCCTCGAGGACTTCTTGCAAATTTTACACATTTTTGTGTAGTCTGAAATTTATTTAGGGTCTGGATCAGTTATATTAAAAAAAATATAATTATAATTGGATAGAGGGACATAAATGTAGGCCTGTTCACAAACCGAGCCGAGCCGAGTTTTGATCAAACAGTGCCGAGCTTTAATTTTTTTTAACGAACTGAGCCGAGCCGAGCCGAGCTTTCTTATCGAACAAAAATCATGTTCGAGATCGAGCTCATTAACTAACGAGCCGAACATGAGCTTGTTCGCGAACATATACGAGCCGAGCCAAGCCAGAAAAAATTCAGGTCAACCGCTGTTTGACTATGAAAATAACGTATCAAATAAATTTATTTTTTTGAAACTTTGGTTATATCACTAAAATATATATATACCTTGACATCCATACGGTTGGATCAATTGAAAATATTTTTTAAAAAATCGAAACACCAATTAATGACTAAACACTAGTTAGTGGTAATAGTCAAACTAATACTTGATTGTTAAAATAACAAACCAAATAAAAATATCTTGATTTGAAACTTTGATTATATCATTAAAATATATTTATTTTAACATCCACACGGTTGGATCAGTTAAAAATAATTTTAAATAAGTCGAGACACCAATACATGACTAAACACTAGTTATCAGTAATAGTCAAACTAATGTTTGCCTGTTAAAATAGAAAATCAAATAAAATTATTTTGATATGTAACTTCGATTATATCAATAAAATATATATATATATATATATATGACATCCATACGGTTGGATCGATATAAAGTATTTTTAAAATAATCAAAACAACAAATTAGGACTAAACACTAGTTAGCGGTAATAGTCAAACTAATGCTTGACTGTTAAAATAACAAACCAAATAAAATTATCTTGATTTCCAACTTTGGTTATATCATTAAAATATATTTATTTTAATATCCATATGGTTGAATTAATTAGAAATACCAGACTAAACACTAGTTACTAGTACTAGTCAAACTAGTTTGACTGTTAAAATAGCAAACCAAATAAATTATTTTGATATGAAACTTTGGTTATATCAATAAAATATATATTTTATGACATCCATATGGTTGGATCATTATAAAGTGTTTTTAAAATAATCGAAACAACAAATACGGACTAAACACCAGTTAGCGTTAATAGTCAAACTAATGCTTGACCGTTAAAATAGAAAATCAAATAAAATTATTTTGATGTGAAACTTTGGTTATATCATTAAAATATATATTTTATGACATCCATACGGTTAAATCGATGAAAAATATTAAAAAAAATCTTAACTAAAATACAATATGAAGCCAGATTTAAAATTAGAAACTAAAATAAAAAAATTCTAAATCACGTCAAAATATATCATATATGGTATGAAAAATGATCGTTAAAAGATAAAAAAATACAGTGAAGTCGTATTTTTTTAAAAAATATCATAAATATATAAAAATATTCAGGATATATTAGAATTTTTTCGAATTTTAACGCGCGAGCTCGAGCCGAGCCGAGCTCGAGCCGAGACGAGCCGAGCTCGAGCCGAACAACCCAAAACTCGGCTCGAGTTCGTTTTGCTTAACGAACACATTTGTCTGTTCGAGCTCGAACTCGAGTTCGTTAACAAGTCGAGCCGAATGAGCTCTTAACGAGCCGAGCTCGAGCTTGTTCACGAACAGCTCGGTTCGTGAACAACCCTACATAATTACACGTAAACCTAAATGTCTATTACTTTTTGTGCAGGATTTCCTGCTTTGCTCAATTTAAGTTTCAGACTGTATGATGCTTTTAACTACAACTGAAACCCGTAGATTTCTCAATGTAAAGCTTTGTTCTGCACTACCATATGCATTTGCTCAGCTACATAAAACAGTACTTGCAATCTAATTAAATTTTGGGTTCCAGAATCAACATTTGCTTAGAACTAACTTTTTCTATGCTACATGTAGCCATTGAGGTTGTTTATGTTTTTATCCAGACATTCATCTACGACATTATCCTATTTACGTTTTCAGGGAGGGAGATAAGGCATCTATAGAAGAGCCTATTACATTTGCCGAGATATGTATAAGAGGAAGATGAACAAAGATCTTGAGGTGGCTAAGCTCAAGAAACTGGCAAAGAAAAATTGTTGCAAGACCAGGACAAGTTGCAGATGACACCCAAGAGCGCACACAACATTTTTGCTTAAGCTCAATCCATTTAATCATGTAGTTTTTGAATTAATACCAAAAATAAACATTCTCATTTTTGTTTATTTTATGACTTGTATGAAAAACAGGTTTATGGAATGTTCAATTTACAAACAAATTTTGTCAATTTTTTTTTAGAAATGTTACATTAGGTACTGAAATGTTACAAACACATTGTTATAATATAATACAAATCATTATAAAAATGTTACAGTAGGGAAAAATGTTACAATGATTTTAGAGTCCATATGTGGGGCCCACCATGTGGACCCCATTTTTTTTGCAAATTCTAAGTGCAAACGTAACATACATAGTGTGATACTATAGACATAGTTAGATGTTACCTTTGACTGTTATTGTAACACAAATGTCAACGTTATACCCGGGCAAAATGGGTGTTATCTTAGGGGCCAAAGGTAACTCGAAAAAAAGCAACATAGTTTTTATGTTACCTTAGGGCTTTAGCTGGCTGTGGTAACTTTTTTTTGGGCCTGTTATAACATTTTCTTGCCATTGCTATAGGCCATCTATGGCGTAGTATTTGTTTTTGGTTTTAGCATTTTGGTTTTGTTATATAAAAATACAGGGGAGATGGCATGAATAAATAAGCTTACATCACTTGAATTATCGATGTTAGAAATTGTAACATCAGTACATGTGTAGAAAACTGATGTATAAAAGAACAAAAACATTGAAAACTCAAAATAGGCTGGCGTTAAAAATAGAGAAAGACAACGAATACATTTAGTGTCTGATATCTAATTCCAAAAAGCACATCATTTAAATATAAAATAATGATGTTAAAGATATAAAAAAACTACAGTTATGTAAAAAGAACTGATGTAAAAATTCTTATATACATCGGCTATAAACCAATGTCTAAGACCCCTACCTTTCTCTACACATGTAAAGACATCGGTTTGATTTTTAATAAACATCAGTTTTTAGCCGATGTCTAACCCTATTTTTCTAGTAGTGAGACTGTTGTTTTGCCGTTGTTTCTTTTGTACTCAGTGCACCTGCAAAATTTAACAAGTAACATTTAATCTCTATATTCTTTTAAAGTAGTCTCACTACTCCTCACACCACACAGCTCATACATTTTAATAGTTAGATTTTTCTCACAAGGATTACTAAATCCTGACTCTCATCTGCCTCTTCTTTTGTCAGGAAAGATCCTGCCTCTCTTTAATTCTGTTTTTCTCTAAATATTTTCTCTCATTCTCACATGAAAGGCTCAGATAATTTTGTCCTGCAGAAAAAAGAGGTGGCTAAAAAAGGTTGTCTGTGATCATACAACTAGAGGTAGTCCTTAAATAAAGGTCTAGATATAATCATACCAACATGATTTATAACATGAAAGATAAATGTTGATAACACAAAATCAGTATTTAAAATAAATGCCGATAAGGTGACTCACACACACACACAAAGATATATATATATATATATATATATATATATATATATATATATAAGAAACTTGAAAAATTATAGAATCCAATCATTAGAATTTTTTTAAGATGAGCAACAATAATTTACGAAGATAATATTTAATGTTGGAAAATATCGTACCAATATGTTGAATTATTTGAAAAAAGATTAGAACTATAATGTATTTTACCATTTGATTTAATCCATGTTATACTGTCTAAAGAAAAATAAATAATATTAGTCGATAATTCGAAAGGATTAACACGTTCAACTAATATTTAAAAAAACTATCGAACTAAAAAATATTTAATTTTAAGATAATAATATACAGTATTATGAAGTTATTATAAAAGAAAGATTAGAATCATTAATGAAAGAAACTTGAAAATGATTTGAATGATGATATTAGTACAAATTTATCTTCAGATTTTTGAAAAAAAAAGCTTGTGAATATTAGTAGTTAGTCTTTCCGATATATGAATTATTTTTTATGTCAGGTCTTTGATTGAGGCTCTATTGAGTAAAAATAGATTTTGATTGATAATCAGTGCAACTACGAGCATAATATATAAATAATTACAATATATTTATTAGATAATTATATTTTTTAAATAATTATAACTGCATATTATTTGAGTAATTTATTGGCTGACGATTAGACATATACATACCTAGATATCTAGCATATAGATAAAGAAGATTAACATAATTTAATCGAAAATATAAATAAAAAATAATTTATATACACACACACACACTTTATCTTTACTAATTTTAAAAGATTCAGCGCTAATATTGTATTCAGATTAATTGATACACTCGAATAGAATAACAAAAGTATTTTATGTTGTGAAAATTGGAATGATCAATTAAATATAAGTTTTTTTCAAACTGTTAAAAACTAACTAGGTGGATTATGTCAATTTTAATTAATGAATTATGATAATGAAAATTATCTGACATTTTATAAAATTAACTTTGTATAATAGACTAGATTAAAAATTAAGGATACAGACATGTCAACTTTATTTAATGAATTAAGACATTAGCAATGACATAAAATCAACAAAAAATGTTGAATAAAAAAATTATTTTTTCATAAAAAATAAACTTATATTAACGGTGGTGTAAATTCTACTTTGTTGAATATTATGATTGCAGGTCTTGACGACTTTAGTATGCATTACTAATTCTTTTAAATTAAGCAAGGTAGTTGTAAATTAGTACTGGCTATAGTAATAAAATAACTCATTACTCGTGATTTATTTAAGAAAAACTAAAAAAATTTACTCGACTCTGCTTACACATCTGTGTTAATTTTTAGTTTACTTTTTATGAATATACAGACAACATTTTACGAAGAAAGCTGATATGTGCACACTCTTCATTTATAGGTGCACACAGTTTGTTGGCATTCAGATCAAAATACCCTTATGCACATATTTAACTCTGTTATCTTTTCATGCACAATAAGGATAAATTGGTTTTCATTTCAATAAAGGGTGTGCAACTATAAATTAAGAATGTGCACACATTAGCTCCCTCTATGAATTAACTTAAAATTCTTTCTTTTTAAACATATAGTACCTACCCTACTTTTCTTCATTCAGTAAAAAAAAATTTACACGACACAAATAAGAAAATATGTAACTTAATTGATGAGTTTCATTAGAAACGTTGTGCACGTTGTTAATTTCTTACATGAAAATCATACATATTGATAATCATGAAAATGTCAGATTTTTATGGGTCAGTTTCTTGTGTGGCTACAAATTCTACACATGTCACATATTCATTCTCAGAAACAATATAACAAGAGTCGTTCACAACTTGCATAATTGTATAACTAGCTGATAGATTGAGTCAACCCCTCGTAATCAAAATTTAAACATTGTGCGTGATGCCAAGATCTTAAGGTTTATTTTACATATGTGGAAATGGTCTCAGAAGGCTGGGGAAGTTAGGGACTTTACACTTGTTTGCAAACTGTTCTATATATATTAGGAGAACAAGAGGATAAAAGTAGTGAGATTTATTATTCTCAATAAATTGACGGATTTGCACTTGTATCTAATATAATTAAAAAAGGTTATTGGCGAAAATCGGCCGCGGTCTAACTATTAGTTCTCATAATATAATAGCAATATGCTACTATGTCTTTTATGGTTTTAATCAAGCACTTAATATGTGTGTCGCTATATAGTTAAATTTCAGTTTCCTATGTAATACATAAAATAACATTTTAGTCACGTTTTCCTTTCATATATTAATTTATTTAGCTATATATTTCTGAATATTTAAAGTTATAATTAAGATAATAATTTTATTAAATAGCTATTATACGAAAAATATAAATAAATTAAGATATAACATGTACTTAGTAGATAATGTAATCTGTTTTTAAGTCACGTTCTCATTAAAATCTATGACATTGTATATAAGAATTAATTAAAAATGTCAAATATTAGTGTTCACACTAATACAAAAAACAAAATAAATTTTTAATGCGTGTTTATTCAATAAAAATTATATTGTTTGAAAGTACATGTTATATAATTTTTTTAAAAAAAACAGAATGCTAAATTTTAGTTATTTAACCAAATTGACGGCAAAAAAATAAATAAATTAACAATTATCGGATAAAAAGAGTAATGTTAGATGTACACGTAATTCAATTTTTTTTTCGATTTTTGATTTAGACCAATGTATTTTGAATTATTTCGAACATGGGATGAGGATATATTGGATTTAAATAAAAAACACAAAATTTGACCCTTTTTCATACAGATCTCGATCGAGTTTAGGTGCATTTTTTAATTAGCATATTTAGAAAGTTTGGTTATTGGATCAACGAGAAAGGTATATTAACGAAATAAGGTGTTTGTAAAATTTTACATTCACAAAAGTTAATGTGTTCGAGACCTTTATGGGACCAGGTCAATAAATAATATTTATATATATATATATATCAAAATTGCAAAATTAATTTATTGTAACTTGTCGTGGACGTGACCCGATTACCGCACAATCAGGTAAAACTATGAGCGTTGTACTCAACTAAATTTTCCCTATATTTCACTTTGTTAAAATAAAATATATACTAATATCAAAATTTAAATAATAGGTTTATAATTTTTAAATACTGTTGAATTCTTCAAAAGCAAATTTGATATTTTAATAATTATTTCATGCAGTTTCAAAAGTGTTGGGTATAATTCTAACTACACAGCAACAATGGGCAGTTATATATATAATAACAAGAACATGACAAATAATCAACTAACGAAATAAATCACGAAGGCAATAACAAACTATAAAGACTGTAATTAACAAAGAAAGTAATGAAAACTTATCTCTTATCGCTTTCCAAATTCTGATAAGAAGCAGAACACAATAACTGAGTCGCCAAACCCTTCAAGAGGACTTGACTGTTCTTGAAGAGATTATTGCCCCCCACTTAAGCTGCGATGGAATGCAGCAATATCGCTTCCAGGATAAAACAACAACAGATCAATTTGGCCACAGAACCAACAATGATCAACGGCGACTCGCACCTCAGTTTGCCCAAAAAACCTATGCAACTCATATATGTTTGTGAGGTAGGCACCGAGACTTGTGTTATTTTAATCTCAAGTTTACCTCTCAATATATAGGCATCTCAAGTTGCTCTTCTTCTATTTTACTCGATGTGGTACACCAAGTAACAAAACAGAAAAAGTAAACAAAATGGGTTTTCCTTATTATTTATATTATATCCAGATTAATTAATATTAATATTACAAAATATATTCAGAGTATGATTAAAATAATCCTTACTCAATATATTTAATATTAATAATTAAATAATCAATATAAATAATTAAACTTGTAATAGAAAAGAAAAATATAAGAGTTCCCACTAGCACTAGGCCACACAAGCATTCCACTTATGCTAGTAGTTGTAAACAACACTAACACAAGATGCTATATAAACTCAATATCTTTCTTTTACAATACCAATGTGGGATAAAATCCCCATAACCCATTTCAAACAAGCAACTTTGTCTCAATATATTTATGGATTCCACTAAGAAAATATCTTAGATCCAAATATGAAAGTTTAAGTCCTCATGTCAAGAAACAACCTTCAAGTGTTAATTTCCGGAAATCATATCCAGAACATATATAAAAGATGCCTCAAACTTTCCATTTTCTAACAATCCCCCACAAATCCATAATTAAATTGCATACCATATTTTATCATGACTTGCTTTTCAGAGTCGGTACCCTCCCGGGTTTGAACCCTCCTAAGTCCTCTACTTCGATGGCTACCGGATACAGATGGAATGTTTCACCTTGAATCTTTATCCATTGGGTGTAACCACACTCCATAGATGACGACAAGTCAAAGGCTATGGTGCCAATCTACGGCTTTGAGACGTTAATGGTCATGTCTCGATCATGTTCGTCGAATATTTCGAGCAATAACCCTTTCCTCTAATTGCGACCACATAATTACATTCGCTTAGCTGAGCATCTCCAGAGATGTACTGCTATCATCTCGTCAAACGACTTGACCCCATTCAGAGTTCAAATAACTCTTGCTAACTAGCAGTTCAAGTATCTCTTAAGGTTTATAGGGGATAGACTCAAATACATAAGTATCTAAATATATATGGTAGAGGTACTACCAATTCATCCTTACAACTTGTTATTACCACATTGAATACACTTTGAGGGATCTCCTCTCAGGTGTATTGGGTTCCCGCTGTTGATGAATTATGATGGGTTACCAGTCCCATCCCCAACCTCGACTTAAGGACTATAGCATGCTCAAGCCCTTTAGTCAGCGGATCAACTATATTAATAATCCTATCAGACACAAGACCCCTTATAGACTTTAGTCTAACTTGGATGTATCTCTTTGTTTTAGCATTATACTTTACACTTCTGACTTTGTCGATGGTTGTACGGCTATCACAATGAACAGAAATGGCAGGAAGCGGCTTGCTTACTACAGGTAACATACTCATGAGTCCATGTAACCATTCATCCTCCGTCCCCGTGGCATCAAGTGCACACAACTCAGCCTCAAAAGTAGACCGAGTAATCAAAGTCTGTCTAGAAGACTTTCAGGACACTGCTCCACCCGCAAGGGTAAACATATATCCAGTCACTCCATTGGAACCAAATTTCTTAGCTATCCAACTTGCATCACTGTACCCCTCGAGTACCCTCGGAAATCTCCGGTAATGCAAGCCAAGGGAAATAGTTCCCTTCAGATATCTAAAAACTCTATCCAGTGCCTCCCAATGAGTCTTGTTTGGACAACTTGTATATGTAGCCAACTTAGACACAGAATAAGAAATATCTGGCCTAGTCACATTAGCAAGATATTGCAAACTCTCAATAATCTAAGAATACCTTAACTGAGACACAGGAACTCCTGAACTATTCTTGACTAAGGCAACTTTTGAATTATATGGTGTACTAGCGATTCTACAATTTGAATAACCATACTTCTCAAGTATAGATTTCTCTATATAATGAGACTGTGACAAAGTTATTCCATCAGTTGACTGAGTCAACTTGATCCCAAGTATCACACTAGCTTCACCCATATCCTTCATCTCAAAGTGCATCTTCAAGAAACTCTTTGTCTTGTTAATAATCTCAATATTGGTTCCAAACAACAAGATATCATCTACGTACAAGCACACGATCACACAATCATTACCTCTAACCTTATAGTAGACACACTTGTCACTTTCATTAACTAAAAAATTTGAAGTCTAAAATAGTTTCATCAAACTTTTATGATAGTCTATAGGTGCTTGTTTAAGGCCATAGATGGACTTGACTAGTCTACATACTTTCCTCTCATTACCAGAAGCAACAAATCCCTCAGGTTGATCCATATAAATCTCTTCTTCAAGGTCACCATGAAGAAAAGCTGTCTTTACATCCATTTGATGGATGATAAGACCATGTACAAAAGCCAATGCAATAAGCATTCTGATTGTTTTCATTCGGGCAACTGGAGAATATGTATCAAAATAATCAATGCCTTCCCTTTGTCTAAAGCCCTTAGCAACTAGCCTAGCCTTGTACTTATTTATTGAGCCATCAGGGTTTAGCTTCCTCTTGAAGATCCATTTACATCCAATAGTAGAACACCCTGGAGGGAGATCAACTAACTCCCATATTCTGTTTGAAACAATTGAGTCAATTTCACTCTTTAAAGCGCCTTTCCAATGCCTTGACTCCGAAGAATCCTTGGCTTGACAGAAAGTTAAAGGCTCATCCTCGACATTGTAAGTGATAAAGTCACTTCCAAAGTCCTTGACTACCTTTGCACGCTTACTCCTTCTAGGTTCCTCTACTTTGTTAGGAGTAGAGCTATTACCAGGATCTACCCCCACATTTGTCATCTTTTCCACATGATCAGGAATAGAACTTGATGTGTGAGTGGGATCATCCTCAGAACTACCCAAAGATATACCAGTCTTCATTGGGAATACTTCCTCAAAGAAAGTTGCATCACGAAACTCAACTATCGTATTCGCCATAATACCATCTATGTCAGATTTTAATACTAAAAATCTCATAGCAGTTGTGGTTTCAAGATAGCCCAGGAAGATACAATCAACAATTTTCGGACCCAATTTCTTTCTCTTGTGTTCAGGGAAAAACACCTTAGCAAGGCACCCCCACACACGAAGATAACTCAAACTTGTCCTACGCTTTCTCCATAATTCATATGGTGTCTTGTCCATATGTTTTAGAGGAACTCTATTCAGAATATGGCAAGCCGTATTCAGAGCCTCTCCCCACATGTACTTAGGCAACCCAGAATTAATTAGCATAATGTTAATCATGTCTTTAAAAGTTCTATTCTTTCGTTCTGCCACCCATTAGACTCAGGTGTGTATGGTGGAGTAACCTCATGAACTGTACCATTGTTTGTGTAAAATTCATTAAACAAGGTACTCGTATACTCACCACCTCTATCAGACCTCAAACGTTTAAGTACTTTGCCAATTTGTGTTTCAGCTTCATTTTTATACATAATGAATTTATCTAGTGCTTCATCCTGATGTTTAAGCAAATAAATATAACACTATCTACTACAATCATCTACAGTGATCCTTGGTCAACACACCACCAAATTCACATATGTCTGAGTGCACTAAATCTAACAAGTATAAATCCCTAACAACATTATGAAAAGGTTTCCTTGTTTGTTTAGCAGTTACACACACTTGACACTTAGATTTCTTATCAATGGCGTACTTTGGAATCAACTCTAAATTCATCATATTCTTTAGAGCACCAAAATTTAAATGACCAAAGTCGTAAGTGCCACAAATCAGATGATTCTACACAATTAACAGAAGGTGCAACACTATCATTAATAAAACCACCCAAAACGGGTTCAACATTTATTAAAAACAAACCATCAGACAAGTAACCCTTGCCAAAGAATGTACCAGTATGAGTAATAACTACTTGATTACACTTCAAAGAAAGTTCAAAGCCGTTTTTAACTAAACAACTTCCACTTATATTATTTCTACGAATAGAGGGAACATGATACACTCTAGTGAGAGATAGAATCCGCCCAGAAGCAAACTTCAGGTCCACGTTTCCTATTCCAAGCACTTGTGCAGCACTAGTATTCCTGATCGTCACTGTCACACCATGACTCTGTTGATAAGATACAAACAAGCTAATATCAGCACAAATATGTACATTAGCTCCAGTATCAATCAACCACTCATGTGACAGATAAGTGGAAAGTAGTACAGGGTGGTAAGTAACATACCAGTCATCGGTTCCAGAGGCAACAACCTCACCAATGACCATGTTAGCTACTGGCCCACTTGTGGTTCCAAGTCCAAGAACAGTATTTGCTTGAGCTACCACTCCAGCTTTCTTAGTTTTCTTACTTGGACAGTCCTTGCTCCAATGACCAACCTGTCCACAAGACCAACATGGTTTGTTCGCCTTTGGTTTCTTAGCCTTGTTCTTGTCAAGTTTAGTGTTAGCCTTCTTAGTGACTACCTTTCTTTTCTTTCCTACAGTCACTACATTCACCTTCGAGCTCCCATGTTCCACAGGCAACACATGTCCCTGTTTGGACTTGTGCTGCTCCTGTACAGAGATGTCCAACATCAAGTTAGTCCATGTGATCTCTCCTTTTTGTCTTTTCAGGGAGAGAGCAAACTCTTCCCAAGACTTAGGGAGCTTTTCAATCACAAACATCACTCGAAACTTCTCAAGCAAGACCATACCGGACTCACCCAAATCATGAACTAACATCTCAAACTCATGAACCTGTTCAGTCATGGATTTTCCATCCACCAGCTTAAAATCAAGAAACCTAGCCACAGAATACTTCTCAAATCCTTGAGAATCAGTATTATGGGTTTGGTCCAGCTTATCCCATAAGACTTTAGCAGTATAGGCATCTGATGAATAAACATCGAACAAGGTGTTCTCCAAGGATGCCAAAATTGGCTGCCCTAGCCACCCCATCCTTCTCAGACCATAAAGCATAAACCTTAACAGATTCAGCTTTCTCTTGATCCAACCCAGGAGGATCATACTGTACCACTAACCATAGACCCTTAACCGTTAACTAGAGCTTCGTCTTCTTCTGCCAAAGAGAAAAAGAAGCTCCACCACTAAATTTATTAGGCATACCCGATGTATCAATTGGATGGGGAAAATGATACGTGGTCCAGTCAATGGTAGTATACCACCAGAACCAGAACCAGTCTAAAAAATTTTAGGAACATCAGCAGTTTCGTTAACCATCTTGCTAATTTATATATAACACAGATAATCTCTTTAAGATTGTTGGGTATAATTCTAACTACACAGCAACAATGGGCAGTTATATATATAATAACAAGAACATGACAAATAATCAACTAACGAAATAAAACATGAAGGAAATAACAAACTATAAAGACTGTAATTAACAAAGAAAGTAATGAAAACTTATCTCTTATCGCTTTTCAAATTCTGATAAGAAGAAGAACACAACAGCTGAGTCGCCAAACCCTTCAAGAGGACTTGACTGTTCTTGAAGAGATTATTGCCCCCCACTTAAGCTGTGATGGAATGCAGCAATATCGCTTCCAGGATAAAACAACAACAGATCAATTTGGCCACATAACCAACAATGATCAACGGCGACTCGCACCTCAGTTTGCCCAAAAAACCTATGCAACTCATATATGTTTGTGAGGTAGGCACCGAGACTTGTGTTATTTTAATCTCAAGTATACCTCTATATATATAGGCATCTCAAGTTTCTCTTCTTCTATTTTACTCGATGTGGTACACCAAGTAACAAAACAGAAAAAGTAAATAAAATGGGTTTTCCTTATTATTTATATTATACCTTGATTAATTAATATTAATATTACAAAATATATTCAGAGTATGATTAAAATAATCCTTACTCAATATATTTTATATTAATATTTAAATAATCAATATAAATAATTAAACTCGTAATAGAAAAGAAAAATATAAGAGTTCCCACTAGCACTAGGCCACACAAGCATTCCACTTATGCTAGTAGTTGTAAACAACACTAACACAAGATGCTATATAAACTCAATATCTTTCTTTTACAATACCAATGTGGGACAAAATCCCCATAACCAATTTCAAACAAGCAACTTTGTCTCAATATATTCATGGATTCCACTAAGAAAATATCTTAGATCCAAACATGAAAGTTTAAGTCCTCATATCAAGAAACAACCTCCAAGTGTTAGTTTCCGGAAATTATATCAAGAACATATATAAAATATGCCTCAAACTTTCCATTTTCTAACAAAAAGAAAGATGTTAATTTGTTTTACGATTAAAAAAATATAGCAATTAAGTAATTTGAATAACGTTTTGACTTTACCGATTTTGGATAGTATCCTAATTACAAAAAAACGTAAAACATATATTGTTTTATATAATTAAAATTATATATAAATTTAAAAGTTTTTGAATGTAATATTGAATTTCTTGCCATTGCTTAATTTGGTATGAAACTATTTCATGTTATTATAAAATTATTTTCATATTTGAAATTATACTACATGAAAGAAACTTATATACACACTAAATATATAATTTGATTCAATCTATTTTATGCTAAAAATGAAAAAGTAATTATATTAATCATGGAAATTGTCGTATTCTTTTGTTCATTATAACTTAAAGCATTAGAAATTTGACTAGTAATATTTATCAATATTGTATCGAATTTGTAAAAGTTTGACAATAGAAGTCAATATATGTGATTACGTAATATGTATATGAAAAAAGGTTGAAATTATTCACAAAAAATGGCAATGAGTAAAATATCGCTAAGTTAGTACAAAACCAACCTTACCACACACAATAACAAGTGCATATATCGTGTATAAATTGTAGATATGCATATATTTTTAACTAAACATTGTCACAAATATTTTAACAATGTTGTACTAAAACTTCAACGCAAGAAATTTGTAATTAGACATTTTCTACATCATATGAAACAAGTTTTCATCACCTTACACTCATATATATGAACGAAGCAAATTAAAATAAGCAACAACTTATTTAACTTTTAAATCACGTACAATTAAAATATTTTTATCACCAGAATCATCAAGTCTGCAAAAAACATATTGTAACACAATAAATAATCAATTTATAGTCTAAATATTCATTAAATATAAATTATCTACAATGAATTTTTTATACATTTTAATTAAATTATTAGGTATTATACTTCATTTAGTAATCTTAAAAATATTTCAAAAACTTTATACCCGAATTATGATATATTGCTAGAAAACAGCATCGCGCACGGGCTATTATGCTAGTATTTTATAATAATACATAAGACACATTATTTCCCTCTCTCTTACTTTAATTAAACAAATGTATTTTTATTATTTAAATATTAAATAAAAAATGAATATAAAAATATATATTAGAGACAAAGTTTCTTATTAATTGATTCATTCAAAAATCATAAACTTGGTTGCCACATTTTCCACATGTACATGTATTGCCATCGTATGCACCATCACCTTCATAAGCATCACTCTACAAAAGTCATAGAATGTGAAGATTATTAAAATGCAAGTCGATGAGAAGTTATCGGAGACAAAGGAGATATGATCGAATAGTGGAAAATTGAACAAATTTAAAGATAACTCCCTTTTTTCCTCGGTTCCTTCTCCCTTTCCTATCCAGACTCGAGCATCGTTTATGCAGAAATGTGGGTGTGTGAGGTTGAGCTGTTGGATGGGTTCCTGCAAAACAGAGAGAGAGGGAGGTGGCATCCCCGCGGCACCTCCATCGTGAGGATGAGAAAAGGGTTTCTTGAAGAAGAAGGAGAATGAAACATGAGCTATTTGAATATATCTGTGGTGTGTGTATGTATGTAGAGATTGAAGAAGTAACCCCTAAAAACCCTTTTTTGGGCCTCTTATAGGCTCCCAATTTACAGTTTTGGGAATTTGTATTTTTTCATCTTGATCGTTGGTGATTCTTGGTTGGTAGATAATTGGATGGTTTAGATGGGCAACGGGGCCCCGATGTCCCCTTATTTTTGGGATAGGATGATGTCTTGACACATTGACAGCTGGGATGCTTCCATGCTAGATTGAATAATACGGGACCATTGCTATCCTGTGTGAGTGCCTCATGTCCGGCGACCACCCCTAGTTAGGCCGGGGTCCTTTACTATTGGGTTTATGTAATATTTATTGGGCCTAATTGTATTATGGTTTATCATTTGCCTCCCATTCCCTTATGCGGGTTTCCCAGATAGGGGAGTATATTTGTAGTTCATAGTTGTGTTTTGGTATGCCTTTGATTTGTGTGACTTGGGAATTTTTTTGAATTTTTTTTTGATTTGTGGTCCTTAACTCCGGGGTGTTGTTGGTTATAATGCCCCGGAGTTCTGTTTAGGTGGGCCCCTGGATTTGTAGGATTTATAAAAAAATTTGCATTTGTCTTTGATTTGTGGCCCCTAACTCTGAGGTGTTGTTGGTTACAAGGTCCCGGAGTTGTGTTTGGGTAGGCCCCTTGATTTGTAGGAACTAGGAAAAATTCAGCATTTGAATTTGATTTGTGACTTCTAACTTCGGGGTGTTGTTGGTTACAAGGTCTTGGAGTTGTGTTTGGGTAGTCCCCTTGATTTGTAGGAACTAGGAAAAATACAGTCTTTGTATTTGATTTATGGCCCTTAACTCCAGGGTGTTATTAGTTACAAGGCCTCGAAGTTGTGTTTGGGTACGCCCCTTGACTTGTACAACTTATGATTTTTTTTGCACTTTTCTTTGCTTTGTGACCCTAACTCCGAGTGTTATTGGTTACAAGGCTCTGGAGTTTTGTTTGGGTGGGCCCCTTGAAATGACATGATAAGCTTGAGACGTGACAGGATTGTACAGCTTTTGGATTTTTCCGGGGTGTTGGCAGTTGAGTTTCCATGTGGTACTTTATGTGAATATATATATATATATTTATATATATATGCAAACGTTACAATTTTTCTCCCCCACTCTTTCCTCAAAAGTCGTGCCCATTCAATGATTAAAACGGTGTAATTATGTTTGATAACAGGCAAATTAACTCCGTCAGTTATTCTTGAAGGGTCAGGATTGTACCACGTGTCCCACATCCGTGGACACGATTGCACGTCGATTGGGTGGTTTTTTACCCTCTTTTTTTCTATAAGTACCTCTTTACTTCATCTTTTTCTTTCTTTAGCCAACTTAAACACACAAAAAGGCATTTCTGAGTTTTTTAAAGGCGATTCTTTAGAGCTTTTTCTTCGGGGTTTTCCTGTGAAGCCATTCTTTTTTCTGTTTTTTTTTAAGTTTTTGAACTCTTCCAGTACTTTATCTTCCTGTAGTTTTCCTTGATTCGATGAACTCAGTTGTTCATTTTTTATTTATGCATGCACTTTGTTGTTAATCCAATAGTCGATTTAGTTTTATTGTTCTGGTTTGCGATTTGGTTTTACAAAACTAGGCTTGTTTTGTGGTTTCTGTGTTTATGTTTTTGATTTTTTAAGGTTTAGATTTTGGCAAATAACTTGAGTTTGGCTTTAGGAGATCTGGATTTGTGTTTATTGTTCATCACATTTTTGCGTGAATGTACGTGTATATATAGGTTGTGATATATATAATGGTTGTTTTGATTTTATAGCTATTATTTCTGAATATTTGGTTTTTGATTTTGTTTTTGAATCCGAATATGGCATAGACTCCGAGGAGGTGCATGTTTGGTACAAGATTTAAACAGTTAGCTAACCTTAATCGTAGATTCGAGCGTCCCGAGTTTATAGGCTTGCCCGATACCACCTTAGTGACTCTTCTTTAGAAACTGATAGTATGCCTCCTCGTGCCATGAGACCTGTAGTTAGCAAAACCCCTATTTATTTGTTGCATCCTGGGTGGACCTTGCTCCTTCTTATCAAACCTTGGGTATAGAACCGTATGACCAGGCCCGAATGGATGCCATTTTCTTAATTCTCAGGGAACGGACTATGCTCTTTCCCCGGTCCATCCTGAGCTTAGCAAGTATACAGCCGACCAGGTAAGGTCGTTTTCCACTTCGGGGATGGTTTATGTTGGATTTCGAGCACATAAACAAAACGGAAACAGTAATTAAAAACTTAAAAAAGCAGAATTTTCGAAACCCACCACAGGATCCATGCGAAAAATAGATATTTAATTTGTAGATCAGATTGTTAACCTTAAGAATCTTTACAAATTGGTTGACTAATGGAGATCCAAAGCTTGTTCAATCACCACGCATCCTGCTCTCGCGATCTACGCTCTATCGGTATCCACACGAATGCTTGAAAGCAAGGATTGATTGTGTACTAGCACAACCTCATTTTTTCTTGCTCTCAACATCTTCTCTTTTGGTGGCTAGGGTTGTGTAAAAGTCTTGCTTGCAAAATCAGCCACACAAGAGATATTATATAGATAGTAGAAAACGAATTATAACTCTTAACTAATTAGGAGTTATTATTAATTCAAAATTCCTATTTGTATTATAATTAAGTCTCATTTAATTATTTAACAAATAAATTTCATAATTAATATTAGTAAATTTGAATATCTATATTTATCTAATTAATTAAGTCATACTTAATTAATATTATAAATAATTTGAATTACTTTAATATAATTTAAATCCAATTTATATTAAATAATCCTTCAAGCATTCATAGTGTGTGACCCTATAGGTTATTATTACGTTGACAATGAATTTTAAATCAAATTTAAAATCGTAAACAATGAGCGGCATCTAGTAATACATCATTGCTACCCAAGTAATAATAACTGAATCGGTGATCGATTAAACTTTTTGTGAATAATGTACAATGTAATATAATCCCTTTAACCATATATTATAGATTAAACTAGAGGCATGTAATGTGTCATCCTCAACATAGTTTAATCCAATTTTCCTTGATCAATGAGTAAACTATCATATCAAATCAACATTTGAGCGTGGCCACGCATTTTATAGTCTAGCTCACGCAAGAGGCCAATAATATCACTCCTAAAATAGGATGGTTAAATCCCATCTAGATCATTCATATTTCTCATAAGATTCATAATATACCCAATGTCCACTTTTATCATTACCCGGTCAAGGATAACTTTTAACGGAATCAATGTATATTAATTCTCGTATATAAATATAATGACTTCAGGTCTAAGGACCATTACATCATTATCACTGTAAGAATTACTTATGACACAACAGACATGTAGAATCTCACATTGGGTCTATCCAGCACCATGTACATATACATCTTCCTGTGTTTTTTGACTTTAGTATCACTATACCTATGATCAATGAGATGTGATCATCATTCATAAAACACACCAGTCTTAATGCATTATTATTGTCCCTTAATAATAACACTCGACTAGGGACCTTTAGGAATATTGATACTATTCTCATAATCTCATTTCTAAGTCACGTACTTAGAGATATAGAATTGCATATCATATTCCAAGGACATTTATTAATCTAACATTTATATCGCAGTAAATTAAGAATTAATAAAATATAAAGAGAATAATCGATAGAACATAAACATTAATAATCCTAATGTCTTAAACTAAAACATCATAGTGTTGTCTCTAGGGCACAAACACTAACAATCTCCCACTTGCACTAGAGCCAATCACCCATGTATCTAATACTCATGGAACTAATATGACCATCGTGCTTCTGATGTGACAAAGCCTTAGTCAGTGGGTCTACAACACTATCATTACTATGCACTTTACATTTATATCTCCTTAATCATTAATCTCATTAATAAGGCGATATTGCCTCAGGACATGCCTAAATAGTCTCCATGGCTGTTTCAAAAAATATCAATATATTCGGCTTCAATAGAATCATCAATGTTATTTTTGTGAACTATTCAAGCTAACATCAATTATATTTAGAGAAAACACAAAACATACATAAACTCGTAATCATCCTTGTTTGTCCAAAAATTAGATTCAGAAACTAGTATCAGTGTAACCCTCTACAACCAGTTCCCTATCTTCTCCATACACCAAAAATAAATCTTTAGTCCTCTTTAAGTACTTAAGAATATTCTTGAAAACTATCAAGTGACCCTCACCTGGATTAGACTGGTATCTGATCGTCATGCTCAAAGCATACGAAACATCAGGATAAATACATATCATTGTACATATTATAGATCCAATTGTTGACGCATCTGGAACTTTCTCAAACGGCCCTTATCATCTAATGATTTAGGGGGAAATTATCTTTTGAGATCGCTATCCCATGAGACATCAAAACATATCCTTTCTTTATCTCTTGCATCATAAAATGATGTAATAATTTATCAATGTATTACTCCGACTAGGTCGATTAATCTTTTCAATCTATCTCTATAGATCTGATCCCTAATATATAGGTAACATCGCCTAAGTCTTTCACCGAGAAACTATTTCTTAACCAAGTCTTAACAGCCTGTAGAGAAGGTATGACATTTCTTATTTGTTATATGTCATCTACATATAATACTAGGATTGTCACATGGCTCCCACAAACTTTCTTGCAAACACATGGTTCATCTTCATCTTGAATAAATCCACACTCTTTGACCATTTCATCAAAATGAATATTCATTCTCCTTGAGGCTTGTTTCAATCTATAAATAGATAGAAGCAACTTAAGAACTATCTTAGCAAACTTTGGATCAACAAAATCCTCAAGTTGTATCATATATACATCCTGTTGAAGGCTCCCATATAAGAAAGCAGTTTTGACATCCATTTGCCAAATCTCATAGTCAAAGTAAGCAACTATTGCTAACAAAATCCTGATGGACTTGACCATAGTAACCGATGAAAAAGTCTCATCATAGTCTATATCATGAATTTGTTTGAAACCTTTTTTCCACTAGTCGCGTCTACCATCCAAGTCAGTTTTCTTCTTGAAAACCCACTTACACCCTATAGGTTTTACCCCTTCGAGTGGATCAACTAAAGTCAGTACTTTATTTTGATACATGGATTCCATCTCGGATTTTATGGCCTCTAGCCATCTCTTGGATTCTGAACTATTCATAGCATCTTGGTAGGTGAGAGGCTTATCATTATCCGTAAGCCTCACATCACCATCTTGAGTCAAAAGAAATTCATAATTTCTCCCGAGCTCATGATGAATCCTACTAGATCTACGAATAACCTGTGTTACTTGGACGAGATTACTTTCAACATTTTGATGTACATCCTAATCTTATTCAAACTCTGGTTCAATGTTATCATGTGGTTCTCGATCTTCATCGAGATGTATTATCCTCCCACTGATTTTCTTAGAAAGTAGTTCTCCCTCAAAAAATACAGCGGCCCGAGCAACAAACACTTTGTTCTCGAAAGGATTATAAAACTATACCCTAGTCTCACTTGGATATCCCACAAAATAGCATATATCTAATTTTGGTCCAAGCTTGTCAGAGGCTAAACATTTACGCTTCACGTCCCCAAATTTTCATAAGTGACATGCTATGACATTCATCACTCTATATCTCATACGAAGTATTTTGAACCGCTTTAGTCGGAACTTGGTTAAGTGTATATGCAGCCGTTTCTAGAGCATAACCCTAGAAACTGAATGGAAGATCCGCTTGACTCATCATCGATCGCACTATATCCAACAAGGTACGATTTCTCCTTTCAGAATCTCTATTCCATTGAGGTGTTTCAGAAGGAGTTAGTTATGATACACTATCACACTCCTTCAAGAAACTCTTGAAATTGAGGTTTAAGTATTCTCCTCCACGATCTGATCATAAAACTTTTATACTTTTCCCTTATTTTATTTTCTACTTCGGCCTTATATTCTTTGAACATTTCAAAAGAATCGGATTTGTTCTTCATACGAACCACATATCCATATCTACTGAAATCATCAGTAAATGTTATGAAGTAGTATAAGCCCCCCTTGTCATCATACGCATTCGACCACAAACATCATTATGTATAAGACATAATCGTTCGGTGGCCCTTTTACCTGATCAGGTAAAAGAAGCTTTAATCATTTTTCCAATGAGACAAAGTTCGCATCTTCCGTATGATTCAAAATCAAACTTATCCAAGTATTCATCTATATGTAACTCAGAAATGCGTTTCTCATTAATATGGCCTAACGACAATGCTAGAGGTAATGTTTGATTTGAGTCAACGTAGAACATATAAATTGTTAACTAATTGTGCAACATTATAAGTCTTATCATTGAAATAGAATAAACAACTATTGTTTATTTAATTAAAATGAAAACCTTTCTTGTCCTGACAAGAAATTGACTTAATGTATCTGCTAAAGGCAGGCACATAATAAGAATTTATCAAGTTCTCAATCTCTCCTTATTGGCAAAATTAGGTATCGAGTTCCTTCAACTAGAGCAACAACTTATGCTCCAATTCTAACCAGATACCTGAAGGTTGACCATTGCTAGTCTTCTTCTTTAGATCTTCCAAACAAGCTCGACAATTTAACTTCCATTCATCCAGTTATTTCCACATAAATGACAATCATCTCATTTAGCAACACCTCTATTAGGCTTCAAAAGCCCTTTAGGATTGGACTTTGGTTTGGCACCGAATAAGATCAAATCTTCACCTTGCATGTCCACTTTCCTTTCCCATTTGCATTCCATGTGTAGATCATCAATATGGACGTAATTCATGCCTTTACCATGTTATTTTTAGCAGTTCTAAACATGCTTAACAACTTAGTGAATGTTCTGTTTATCTCATTCCTTTTGTTCTTAACAAACTAAGAATAGAAGTTGTTCAAAGATTGTTTGATCAAATCAAGTTGAGTCTCTAGACTATTCTTGAAACCCAAAATATCAAGGTACATATACATATCATCTTTAGAACATGTGGTCCAACCGGATATGATTCTCTCATTATTGCAAAAGTATGGTGCCTTATTATTGTTAAATCTTTCTGACGAGCCTATCCTTTAAATATCTTTTGAAGGTGCTCAATCATATCATATGCATCATTATGCTCTTGTTTCTTTTAAAGCTCAGCACTTATAATTACAAGCATGAGACATGAAACATCAGTTGCATAATTAATTTGCTTCTGGTAAGCATTTTGTTATACACATGTTTCATTCACAGCTAGAAGAAATAAGGGAGGGGTTTGAGTGACATCCTTGAACCCGAGGACAATCCTCAAGTTCCCATGTCAATCGAGGAAATTATTTCATGTCAGCTTGTCCTCTGCAAGGACTATTACATTGAGAAGTTATTTGTGTTATTTGTTATTTGATATCTACAATATTAAAGTGCATAAAATGACTTAGTCTATAGATGATCATTAAATTATGTTCAAGTGATTATTCATATATATATATATACATAATATGTTAGGTCACACACACACACTGTAGAGGGGGTGAATACAGTGTATAGTACACTCAAATCGAACTTTAAGAACTTAAGTAACAGAAAACAAACTTTATTGAAACAATAAACTCTGTTACAGTATGGAACTGTTACCTCTCAGTGATGAACAAATATCACGAGAGCTGCTAGGGTTACAATGAATAATCTTCTCTTATAATGATAACACTTATAGTGTAAACCCTATGTCTGTGTTTATATACTACACAGTTATAAGATAATCGCTAATTGATATGGAATATAATTCTGCTTCCTAAAATATATCAATCAGATATCTTTTCTTCCAAGTATTCCATTCTTTACAGAATTCCTTCTTCATGCATATCTCTTCTTATGTTTATCTTGATCTTCTTTCCTTTAATCAGCTACTGTCCTTATCTGATCGTCCTTCAGCACTTAAGTTCTGATATCTATCTTCTGATGATTATCTCCTGATAACATAAGTACTGATATCCTTAAGTCCTGACTTCCAGTATAAGTACTGATCAACAATTAAGTAATGATTTATCCTGTTCAAGTAAGATCTGAAAGCTAAACATAAAACATATTAGCCATGACATTATCAAATATATCTAACAATCTCCCCCAACTTGTAAATTCACATAATATACAAGTTTAACAGATATTTGATGATGTCAAAAACATTAAGTACAAATGTATGAGAATTAGACTAGATAACTACAACTTACAGTCCTTAAAGCTTTTACCAATTTCAACTTCTGATAACAACTTCAGTCTGTATAAATATCAGAATTTAAGCAGTTGTAGATCTTCGACTTGGCTTCATCATTTTCTGATCTCTCTATTGTCAGGATTTGTTCTGAGATAGTTCTTCAACAAACATTTCTCAGCATATCTGAGTTCATCAATCATTCTCCTTTTGACATCTTTAAGCTCTACAGTATCTTCACCAGTTTTAAAGATTGCAGCTCTGAGATCATTGATCTTTTCTTTTCTCAACTCCTGATCTAGTCTTATGACATAAGCTTTGTCAGACTCTAGATTGAATTCAAGTCCCTTAATACCAAGATATGTTCTGATCTGTGCAGTATTAGGCTTCATATCAATAATATCACCATTGTGATCTCTGTACTTTGGAACATATATGCTGTCAGACTTAACAGAATAAAGCCTTTTCTGTCTCTGAATCTGTTCTTTTAAGTAGTTTGCAGCAGTCCCTGTTATTCTGTCATCCACTTGAAGTAAGAAAAGTACATGCTCCAATTCTTCAAAATACTTCAATGGAATGGCATTTTGTCTTATATGATAAACCCTACCATCTGTCATAAAATACAACATGATGTATTCTTTCAAGTAGGTATGGTAAACCATCTGTACAGATTCCAGTTGATTCAATCTCTCAGGAGTTGCTCCAATACCTGGTTCACTCAAGGAAGTTGGATCATTGGTAGTGTTGTGTACTCTTCTTTCATCAGCACTTCCCAATCCAGTTTTATCTCTAGCTTCCTTTCCAGTAACTACTCTTGCTTCAAAACCACTTGCAGTAGTCTTCAAAGATTGAGTCTGTTTTGCTTTAGTGAATCCTGGTAGGAGTGTCTTTGATCTATTTTCTGATATCAAGTTAATATGAGCTATATCAGAGGTTACTTGCTTCTTCTGAATATCAGAACTTACAATTTCTTGACTCTGAACAACTTGAGCCATGTCAGAGGTTGTTTTAAGAACTTTTCTTGAAGTCAGAGCAAGATCATCCTTTTCATCAGTAATTTCTTCTTCCTCAGGAGGTACATAAACCTTGATAGGTTCACCAACCTTTTCTTTACCCATGGATCTTGGATCTATCTGTGGTTGTGATCTAGCCAATGTTGCTTCAGTGTGTGTCCTTTCTTTGATCACAATGCCTTTGAGTTTTGGAAGTGATTTTTTACCAGAAGCTTCAGATTTAGATGTGACTTTCTCTGATTTAAGTCTGGCTTCTTCTTCCCTTAAACTTTCCAAGTCCATTCCTGGATTTTCTTGAAGAAATAACTGTCTTGACATTTCCTCATCAAGATCCAGAAGTTCATCAGAACTTATCCTTTTACCAGCAGCAGAACTTATTCTTTTCCCAGTATCAGAACTTGTCCTGTGACTAGCTTGTCTTGATGTAAACCTTCTACCTTGACTATGACCGCTACCCATTCCAGAGTATCCTTGATCATCATTTCCATCATCCTTTCCTTGCAGTGTCTTGTTAGTTTTGCATTTGGACTTAATTACCTTCTCCCCCTTTTTGGCATCAGCAGGTAGTAAAAGAGAGATAAGTAATTCCACTGAGGATTGAATTTCAGTAAGTTGCGATTGCTGAGAAGCTTGATTTGTCAGAATTTCATCAATATGAGCTTGTTGTTTCTCTTGAGTTTTCTCAATATAAGAAATCATGTCAATGGTAGGTTGAAAGAACTTTTTCTTATCAATTTTCCAAACTTGTTCCTGTTTGATAAAGTTCTCCTGAATCTTGTGTAGCTCTGCATGAGTAGTTGAATGAAGACCTTGTAGATGTTTAGTACTCAATGCAGTAACTCTAAGCTGGGTTTTAAAATCATCAAAATTTAACATTTCATCAGCTTTAGTCAAGTGCTCAGCAAGATGTTTTTCAGTTGGAACACATGAAACTGAGTTCCATTCCTTAGTCCACTCCTGACCTGCAGGAGTTTCACTCCAAGGTACTGGTGCTTCCCCGGTAACAAACTTCTTTACCAGTTCAGACTTAGGAAGAGTCTGTTGAGGAGTATGTCCTGAAGGACCTGCTTCATCAGCATCTACAGTTGGAGCAACATCACCAGTATCTCCAGCATTTGCAGCATCAGAACTTAAAGAATCAGTATCTTCTGATAAGACAACAGTATGAGTAGCAATGGAGGCTTCAGCATCCACTAATTGCTGATCTAATACTAAGTTCTGATCAACAGCCATATCCTGATGCTCACCTAAAGTCTGATCGTCAGCATCTTGATGCAGAGAAGGTGTTGTTGATAACTCTGGAGTTTGAACAGCATCAGTAACAGGTGTTGTGGAAGGATTATTTGCTGTTGGAGCTTCTAAGAGAAATACTTCAGACACAACCAAGTGTTGAACATCAATATCAGCACTTGTGCCTGGATCAACAAGAGACACAGATGGTGAGTTAGCCTTGTCAGATACAGCTTCCTGAGATGGAGTTGATGGAGAAGAAGTGACTGGAGCAAATTCCTTGTCTTGTGAGATCAGAGATTCCTGATCCCCTTCCTTAGATGCTTCCTCTTCATCATCTAAAACTGGCCTTTGTGCCCTCTGTTTCTTGTACTTCCTTGTTGATTTGGATTCCTTGGGAGTTTCAGGAACTGTCATTCGTCTAAGCCTCTTGAGAAGCCTAGAACCCCCAATTTCAGAATCCTTCTGAGAAATCTCTTTCTCAGCTTCAGTTACAATAGGTTCTCTAGCAGGAACCGGTTCCTCAGAATCAGATTCATCTCTCAATGCAATCCTCCTTCTCTTTTGAGGTGTTTGAGGAACATTCTTTGTCCTCTTTGGCTTGGAAGATGAAGATTTCACAGTAGGTGCTGAAGATGAAGGTTGAGCAGTCTGTGAAGTGGAGAGATAGGATTTGAGATATGTTCTGAGGGTAGGTTGAGTAGAATGAGAGGTAGGTACTGAGGTTGATGGATTTTGGGTGTTTGGAGTTGGTTGGACATCAGAGTAAACAGATCTATAAGTATCAGGATCAGCATTTACTAGGATCTGTTTTACAGACTGAGGAATCTGTAATGGTCTGACCACTTTTTAAGTTGACAGAATCTAGCAAAATAAACAACATCTCGATCCTCTATCATCCTATCCCCAATAAAACCAATTAAAGCAGTTGCAAAATCAAAATGAGTTTGATTGATAATTGCATACCCGATGTGCTGACTCATAATTGGAATAACATCAAAATTCGAACATTTGTTCCCAAAAGCTTTGGTGATGCAATCAAAGAAGAAACTCCATTCTCTTCTGATATTAGCCCATTTCAACTGTCCAAGTTTCGTCAGACTCTTTTCATATCCCAATTCAGCCATTAACTCCCGAAGGGCTGAGTCCTCTGGAATTGAGAAAGTACAATCTTCTGAAGATGTAAAGCCCTGCGTACTGTACCAGAAGTGACTACAAAGGATGAATCATCCACTTGGAAGATAATACTGGGAGTTCCACGTTGACCACCATCATCAAAAAATCCAGGCCTCCAAAACCTCATAACTTGTTGGCTTGAAAAGAATTCAGGCTGTGTTAATGCATACCCAACCTCACTATGTGCAAGAAGATCTTGCACAAAGTGCAATTCAGATGGAGCTTCAGTGTGATCAAGAACTACAGCATAGTTGTTGGGGACAAACTTAGCTCCATCAATGATTAAATCCTTTGGTGCCATGTGAAAAAAAAATTGAGATTCAAGTATGCCTGTTAGGTGTTTGATATAATGTCTGTATGAAAAACCAACGTGAGAAATAAAGAGAAAGAGAGTAAAAGTAAGGAGAGAGATAAAATATGAAGAAAATAAAAGATTAAAGAAATCTTCTCTCTGTTGTACTTATACTCTGAACAAAAATGTTACCGTTGGACACCTATCAGACATGCAGTAATAACGGACAGTTACTGGGCTCGAGAAAACAGGAATCATTACTTACCCATTTGCCTAGTTTCAAGGAAAAACCGTTCCATCTATCAAGAGAAACAGTTTTAATTCAAAATTTAAACCGTTATCACTGATTGAATTATTTTTCACTGCATCATTAATATTCTGAAAATACATCACATGAAAATGACCAAGATAAATTAGATAAGTAAGTGCTGAAAACGAATCAGAACTTAATATAAAACAAAATTTATATGGTCATCAGAATATCAATCAGGATTTATCAACACAAGATAAAATAACTCAGAGATAAAATCTTGAAGTAAAAACAACTTTCATTAATATATCAAGACAATACATTTATGAAATGGAAATTACATCAATACTTATACAAGATTTTCCTTAAGCTTCTAAACCGAACATCAACAGCCTTAGTCCTAGCTAAGAAGCCTGACAAAGCTGATGATGAAGAAAAACAGGAAGAAGACAAGATTAAATCATTTCTTCTTCTTCTTACTCTCGACAAACAGAATGGTGAGTCTGATGATTCGCTCTTGCTGGCGGAGAGCTGCCAGCCTTTCCTCCTCCAATCGCTCCAGATGGCGATGGTAGTCCATATAAAAGAACAGGAGGTGTGTCAGTACCTCCTGTGGGACAGAGTCCCATATCTCCTCAGGAATGGTTGTGACATGCCATTCCTGCTGCCAATCGGCACAACTTAGCTCCATATTGAAGTTTTGGTAGTTCAAAAACATGTTGTATCTGACCATTGTGTTTTTGAAAGAAGAAGTATGAAGATAAGTGTGTGAGAAGAATTTGATGGAAAGACTGATGTGAAGTGGCTGCTTATATAGGCAAGAGAATGCCAGGAGACGCAAAGAAATTGAATGCTGACAGGTAGAATTAATTCTACCTCGTCTCCCTAGACTTTGAAAAAGAATAACATTCATTGGAAAGAGGAAACATGGTTTAAAGCGCACAAGAAACAAGTAACATTGGACTGTTCAAGTACAAATACCATTAACCCTAACCATAGTGACTATTAATCTTCCACTTCAACATATTCAATTATTAACTGAGACTGTTATCAAATTTTATTCACAGATAAGTCAAGTAAAACATTAGACTGTAATATCAGAACTTAGACTTATATCAGAACTTAACAGTCATCAGAACATAATTTCTTAACTCGAAAAAGGAATGCCCATCTTAGTAAATCCTCATACAAGTTCTGAGTTATAGACTTCAGAACTTAATCATTAGAACGTGTAACTAGAACTTGTCCTCAGGATTTATGCAAAGTGACACAGTGACTGTTTATCTAAAATAACATAGACCACCACAGTAATTTTCATCATTCATATGGAGTGATTAGTGTGTGCATTAAGCTAAATAACTGACAAAGAGTAAAGTCTGAGTCACTTCAGTACATCTTAGAAATAAGGCATAACTAAAATTTTGCTAAAGAGCTGTCATTGTCCTGAAACCTACTGATGAATGAGTTCATGCTTGAGTCCACCTCAACTATTTTGTGCTACTTTTATGCATCTTTTGAAATTCTATTTTAGAGTGGCTTCTCAGTGTAAGTTAGTCACGACTGTTTATCAGAATTTATGCTATTATCAGAGTATTTCTCCAGTAATCATAGAGTGTGAAAAGTCGCCAAGAAAATATTTTGCTTTTCTAATGCATATTTACTTAATACCAGCAATGCACTTGGGTCGTCCCTTCCCCATTTTTACTCTAGATCTCAAAGGAGTACCTGATTTTATTCTTTGATCTTTTTGTTTTTTCTTTTGATAAGTGAGGTTTATCAGCACTTAGTACATTCAGCAGTTTTACTAGTATCAGAACTTAACAGATGAGTAGCATTATTCTAATTTGTGACTTAGTAATAAGATATACAAAGTAAACTTAACTAAGCTCAATTATCAGAATTTGCTAGTGTCATAAGATTTCCACTGAAATAATTACTTCTTACATGGAATCATTTGTTTATTGAAGACTACTAGATCAGTATCTAGCACAGTTATCCTCATAGGATTGAATAGGTACTTGAACAGACATATCACTTATCAGAGTTTAGAAACATATATCAGACAACAATCAGTACTGAAAGACATTTATCAATGAAGCACAGAATACACAATGAGATTAATTCTGTAAATACTGAGCATAAAGTCTGATAACGCAGAACAAGACTAAGCAGATTTAGAGAAAGAACCTGAAACCATTCCAAGTTCATTTACCAATCTTCTAAAAGTAGCTTCACACAGTGGTTTTGTGAAGATATCTGCTACTTGTTGATCTGTGGGAACAAAATGCAATTCCATTGTACCTTTATCCACATGTTCCCTGATGAAGTGGTACCTGATGCTGATGTGCTTTGTCATAGAGTGTTGAACTGGATTACCTGTCATAGCAATAGCACTTTGATTATCATAGTAAATAGGGATTTTGAAATATGTTAACCCATAATCCAGTAACTGATTCTTCATCCAAAGAATCTGTGCACAATAGCTTCCTGCAGCAATATACTCTGCTTCTGCAGTTGATGTGGAAATTGACTTTTGTTTCTTGCTGTACCAAGAAACCAATCTGCCTCCAAGAAATTGACAGCTTCCACTTGTGCTTTTCCTGTCAATTTTGCAACCTGCAAAATCTGCATCTGAGTAACCTATTAGTTTAAAATCTGATTCTCTAGGATACCATAATCCCAGAGCAGCTGTTCCTTTAAGATACTTAAAGATTCTTTTTACAGCTGTTAAGTGAGGTTCTCTTGGATCTGCTTGAAATCTTGCACAAAGACAGGTAGCATACATGATATCAGGTCTACTAGCTGTTAGATAGAGTAGAGAGCCAATCATACCTCTGTAGTCAGTAATATCTATTGATTTACCGGTATCCTTATCCAGTTTTGTTGCAGTGGCCATTGGAGTGGATGCACTTGAACAATCTTGCATTCCAAATTTCTTCAGCAAGTTTCTGGTGTACTTGGTTTGACAAATAAAAGTGCCTTCCTCATTCTGCTTGACTTGAAGGCCCAGAAAATAGCTAAGTTCCCCCATCATACTCATCAGATATCTTGACTGCATTAGTTTGGCAAACTTCTTGCAAAGTTTGTCATTTGTAGATCCAAAAATGATATCATCAACATAAATCTGGACTAGAAGTAAGTCCTTTCCATGGTTGAGGTAGAACAGTGTTTTGTCTATTGTCCCTCTGTTGAATCCACTTTCCAGAAGAAACTGAGCTAAAGTCTCATACCATGCTCTAGGAGCTTGCTTAAGTCCATAAAGTGCTTTATCAAGCCTGTAGACATAATCTGGATGTTTGGTATCTACAAAACCCGGAGGTTGTTCAACATATACCTCCTCCTCCAATTCTCTATTGAGAAAAGCACTTTTCACAACCATTTGAAAGACAGTAAACTTTTTGTGAGCAGCATAAGCCAAGAATATCCTTATGGCTTCTAACCTAGCAACTGGTGCAAATGTTTCATCATAATCAATTCCCTCCTGTTGAGAATATCCTTTTGCAACCAGCCTTGCCTTATTCCTTGTAATTATGCCATCACTGTCAGTTTTGTTTCTGAATACCCACTTTGTACCAACAACAGATCTATTCTTTGGTCTTGGCACTAGGGTCCAAACTTTGTTTCTTTCAAATTCATTCAACTCTTCCTGCATTGCTTGCACCCAATCAGCATCTTGAAGAGCTTCTTCCACTTTCTTTGGCTCAGTTTGAGAGAGAAAAGAATTGTAAAGACATTCATTTGAAGTACCTGTTCTAGTTCTAACACCTGTATCAGGATTTCCAATTATCAAATCAGGTGTATGTGATTTTTTCCACTTCCTTGCAGATGGAAGGTTTTCTCTAGAACTGGATGCTCCCCCATGATCCATGCTATCTTCATTTTCATTTTCTGATGCTCCCCCTGAAACTATGCTCTCTGAGTTGGAGTCTTCAGTATTTAAATTTTCAGCACTATCAGAACTTGGCTTATCAGAACT
Source organism: Apium graveolens (assembly GCF_009905375.1). Lineage (NCBI taxonomy): Eukaryota > Viridiplantae > Streptophyta > Magnoliopsida > Apiales > Apiaceae > Apium > Apium graveolens. Next base: position 128,584,655 of record NC_133657.1, on the reverse strand, counting down.
TGACGAATCAGAATTTGAAGAGCCAGATGTATGTTCTGATGTTTCTTGAGCTGTGGTAGGATCTTGAGTATGCTCCCCCTGCATCAGTGCATCTTCCCTTGGCGTAGCCACCACAGTTTCAATAACATCAGAGTTTATTCCATCAGAGTTTACAGTATCAGGACTTAGACTTTCAGAAATTTCAGTATCAGAATTTGAGTCTTCATTTTCAAATCTCAGCTGATCATGGTCAATGAAATCTTCAAGACCAGTAATCTTCTTGTCATCAAAAGAGACATTGATAGATTCCATGACTACTTTTGTTCTCAAATTATAGACTCTGAAGGCTTTTTTGGAAAGTGGATATCCAACAAAGATTCCTTCATCAGCTTTTAGATCAAACTTGGATAGATGTTCAGTATGAGTCTTGAGAACAAAACACTTGCATCCAAATACATGAAAGTATTTCAGATTTGGCTTCTTTTTCTTCACCATCTCATATGGTGTTTTTCCATGCTTGTTAATGAGTGTTGCATTTTGAGTAAAACAAGCAGTCTGCATAGCTTCAGCCCAGAAATAGGTTGGAAGCTTTGCTTCTTTAAGCATTGTACGTGCAGCTTCAATGAGAGTTCTATTCTTCCTTTCAACAACTCCATTTTGCTGTGGAGTTCCAGGAGCAGAAAATCCTGCTTTATTTTATGGCTTTTGCAGAACTCTTCCATTTTCAAATTCTTGAACTCAGTGCCATTATCACTCCTTAAAACTTTCACGGAATCTTTGACCATTTTATCCAGATGTTTGACATGATCAATCAAGATTGATGCAGTTTCACTTTTTGTATGCAAGAAATACACCCATGTGTATCTGGTGAACTCATCCACTATGACCAACGCATACTTCTTCTTTGCAATAGACATGACATTTACTGGACCAAATAGATCAACATGTAGTAGATGATAAGGCTCAAGAATTGATGATTCAGTCTTGCTCTTGAATGAAGATTTTCTTTGTTTGGCTTTCTGACATGAATCACAAAGACCATTAGGAGCAAATACTGTGTTTGGTAATCCTCTCACAAGATCTTTCTTGACCAGTTCATTTATATTGTTGAAATTTAAATGAGAGAGTTTTTTATGCCAATTCCAGCTTTCTTCAATTGATGCTCTACTCATCAGACAGATTGCAGAACCATCAGTACTTGTTGAAAGCTTAGCTTCATAAATGTTACCACGCCTGTATCCTTTCAGAACAACTTTGCCTTTAGATTTACTCACAATTTCACAGTGTTCTTTAAAGAAATCAACATGATAATCTCTGTCACAGATTTGACTTATACTCAGTAGGTTGTGTTTAAGTCCTGAGACCAGAGCTACTTGTTTAATTATGACATTTCCAAGATTGATATTGCCATATCCCAATGTCTTTCCAATGTTGCCATCTCCATAAGAAACACTTGGGCCAGCTTTCTCCACAAAGTCTGATAGCAGGGCCTTATTTCCAGTCATATGTCCTGAACATCCACTGTCCAGAACTAGAATATTTTTCCTGTTGCCCTTTGTTTCAGCAGCTTCAGAACTGCTCTCAACACTTTCTTTATCAGCATTTGCCATCAATGCATAGTTTTCCTCACTTTCAGAGTCTGAGGTGTCTGTCCAGCTTTTCTGCTTTGTGACAAGAGTCTTGCCTTTGTCACCCTTTACCTTCTTGCAATCAGGAGATATATGGCCTTTCTCACCACAGTTATAGCATTTAACATTGGTGTAATCTCCTCTGTCAGACTTTCCTCCTCTGCCTTCAGATCTTCTGAAATTCTTCTTATCAGAACTTATGCCTTTCCTGGAAAACTTCTTTCCCTTCCTGAACTTCCTGTATGCAATCTTTGTGATTTCTTTCACCATAAGAGCACACAGCTTCATCATCTCCTCATCAGCATCAGTCTCAGGCAAGCTTTCAGAATCTGAGTCATCATCACTCTCAGAACTTGATGACTCAGTATCAGACTTTATGAAAAGAGCTTTACCCTTGTCTTTCTTTGAGGAAACTGCTTTGGGGAATTCTTCTTCAGCCTTAAGAGCAACTGTCCTTGACTTTCCTCCTTTCCTCTTGCTTTTTTGTTCCATCTCCAGCTCATAAGTCTTGAGCATTCCATAGATTTTGTCAAGAGTTGTTTCATCAAGATTGTAGTTGTCTCTTATTGTCGTTGCCTTCAAATCCCAGCATTCAGGAAGAGCTAACAGGAACTTAAGGTTTGAATCTTCAAGATAATACTCTTTATCAACCAATGACAAATCATTCAAAAGTTTGACAAATCTATCATATAAATCATTCAATGACTCATTAGTCTTTGAGTCAAAGTGTTCATACTCTTGAGTGAGTATTGTCTTCCTGTTCTTCTTAATTGTGTCAGTTCCCTAACACCTTGTTTCCAGAGCATCCCATATCTCCTTAGCAGTCTTGCTGTTGATTACCCTGTTTGACATTACATTATCAATGGCACTATGCAGTAAGTGTCGTACCTTAGCATCCTTAGCAATTCATGCTATGTCTTCAGCAGTATAATCACTCTTCTCCTTTGGTACGGTCTTTGCTGCTTCACCTGCAACTGCAACAGCGAGCTTGGTTGGTTTGTGAGGGCCTTCCTTGATTCTATCAAGGTATTCTGGATCTGTTGCTTCTAGGAACATGGTCATCCTTACCTTCCATATGGGATATTCAGATGGTCTCAGTATGGGAACTCTGATGGTCTCATACCGACTCTGAATTTGTGTCTTTGGTGGTTCCTCAGTTTTGGTAGGCTTAGTTGGAGTTTCTGTGTCCGACATGATTGTGTTTGGATCTTTAACTGTATGTATGTTAACAGATAGGCTCTGATACCAATTGTTAGGTCACACACACACTATAGAGGGGGTGAATACAGTGTATAGTACACTCAAATCGAACTTTAAGAACTTAAGTAACAGAAAATAAACTTTATTGAAATAATAAACTCTGTTACAGTATGGAACTGTTACCTCTCAGTGATGAACAAATATCACGAGAGCTGCTATGGTTACAATGAATAATCTTCTCTAATAATGATAACACTTATAGTGTAAACCCTATGTCTGTGTTTATATACTACACAGTTACAAAATAATCGCTAATTGATATGGAATATAATTCTGCTTCCTAAAATATATCAATCAGATATCTTTTTTTCCAAGTATTCCATTCTTTACAGAATTCCTTCTTCATGCATATCTCTTCTTATGTTTATCTTGATCTTCTTTCCTTTAATCAGCTACTGTCCTTATCTGATCGTCCTTCAGCACTTAAGTTCTGATATCTATCTTCTGATGATTATCTCCTGATAACATAAGTACTGATATCCTTAAGTCCTGACTTCCAGTATAAGTACTGATCAACAGTTAAGTACTGATTTATCCTGTTCAAGTAAAATCTGAAAGCTAAACATAAAACATATTAGCCATGACATTATCAAATATATCTAACATAATATACATCTCCCACTATTTTTATCAAATCAATAGCCCTAACTATTAATTCGGAAAAAATATCTTCTATATCCTTTCTAGTGAGCCGAGATCCATATTTCATCATGCGTTAGGTCAACTTTGGTTTTTCTCCTAAAACATGATTATTTAGGTAGACAACATTTTTCAATTATATCAACTATATAACTCTTGGATAGCTTGGTGGAACAACATTTGTTCATATTTATCTGATAAATCTCTCCAAACTCTATGCCTCTAAGTTCACAATCCTTTTGTGGTAACTTAGTTAACTCAAACCCAATAGTCAAAAAGTATCAATATACTTCAACACGTCTCCCACGATAAGTGGGAGTACTTCTCTTTGGCAAACCCACTCCTTATCGATCTAGGGGTGGACGCATTGGACTAATTGGAAGGCATCCGAGCACCTTAATCTTCACTTTAGTGTTTTGTTAATTTTAAAACGATCATGATCCCGTAATAAAGAGATTACCAATTTTTCCTTGAATAAAATACTTCAAATCAATATTTGTCAATGGTTTAATTTCCAGGTAGTGAGGGAGTCACAACGGTCTCGCTTAAAACCCACAACCTTAAAAGTTCAATGAACTAGCTTTTGAAAAAATCGCCCCAGGTCAGAAATAAAGAAAATTTGTATTTTATTCCATGTTTCATAAACACAAGAATCTCATACTCGTTTGTTCATTTTAAAATCTTGACTCGTTACAGATTTTATCTTGTTTAGCAAGCATGGCATGGGTGTCGCATCTAAAAAATACATCCTTAATTTAATTAAGCATGCATCTTTATAAACTACTCTACACATGCATTCATCATATGCGCATATATATATAAAGTTCAATAAATAAATGTGGATAGTTATGGCTTTATCCTATGTGACCTTCATCATGCTAATGACAAAGATCTAGATCAATCTAAGGTGAAAAATAAATACAAGCTAACTATTACATGTCTTCTATTTTGTATTATTTCCTTGGATGGCCTCCATGTGGGATTACCCTTGATATTCAAATCTTCATGTCTTCATATACATTACAAGAATGAAATATGAAAACTAATCTAATGAACTTACAAGAAGAACTCGAGTTACATTCGAGATATAATAATTACAAGATTAAAAGACATGCAAGCCGTATTTATTAAACCAAAACCATTAACCTACGGTCATAAGCTATAACCATCCACCATGATCAATTAACACAAAAGAAAATGTTAAAACACATAATCTGATCTTAACATATACCCATCATGATTTAATCATAAAAACCAAATATTGGAAATATCAGAAAATTCAAAATTAAATCTGATAACATTAAATCGCAGATTACAGGGCCTAAATGACGTCAAACGCCTTACAGATCAGTCGATGATAGCTTTAGCTATTTGTTACGTTCATACGCTCGATTCCATATGAAACAGCATATTCGTTCGCCAAATTCGGACACCAGACACATATTTCAGCAAATTCGCTGCATCCGATTCAGAATCGTATCAAATACGATACTTATAATAAGAACAAACACAAAATATGTATATATCAGTATATATACAGATTATATAATCATCATATAATTATACAACTCTCATGAATATCATATATTCAAAACATATATATACATATGCATATATAAACATAACATGTTAAATATACAAAATCGCATACATAACAGTCATGGAATATTGTATACATGTTATCATCATAAAACCAGTAAACACACAAACGAATTAAACACTTTCCGTAAGTAGCTCTGATGCCATTGTTGGATTTCGAGCACATAAACGCAACGGAAACAGTAATAAAAAATGTGAAAAAGCAGAATTTTCGAAACCCACCGCAGGATCCATGCGAAAAATAGATATTTAATCCATAGATCAAATTGTTTACCTTAAGAAGTTTTACAAATTGGTTGACTAATGGAGATCCAAAGCTTGCTCAATCACCATGCATCCCGCTCTCTCGATCTACGCTCTATCGGTATCCACACGAATGCTTGAACGCAAGGATTGAATGTGTACTAGCACAAACTCGTTTCTTCTTGCTCTCTCCATCTTCTCTCTTGGTGGCTAGGGTTTTGTAAAAGTCTTGCTTGCAAAATCATCCACATAGAGATATTATGTGGAGAGTAGAAAATGAATTATAACTCTTAACTAATTATGAGTTATTATTAATTCAAAATTCCTATTTGTATTATAATTAAGTCTCGCTTAATTATTTAACAAATATATTTCATAATTAATATTAGTAAATTCGAATATCTATATTTATCTAATTAATTAGGTCATACTTAATTAATATTATAAATAATTCAAATTACTTTAATATAATTTAAATCCAATTTAAATTAAATAATCCTTCAAACATTCTTAATGTGTGATCCTATAGGTTATTATTATGTTGGCAACGAATTTTAAATCTAATTTAAAATTTTAAACAATGAGCGGCATCTAGTAATATATCATTGCTACCCAAATAATAATAATTGAATTGTTGATCGATTAAACCTTTTATGAATAACGTACAATGTAATATAATCCCTTTAACCAAATATTATAGATTAAACTAGAGGCATGTAATGTATCATCCTCATCATAGTTTAATCCAAGTTTCCTTGATCAATGAGTAGACTATCATATCAAATCAACATTTGATCGTGGCCACGCATTTCAGAGTCTAGCTCACACAAGAGGCCAATAATATCACTCCTAAAATAGGATGGTTAAATCCCATCTAGATCATTCATATTTCTCATACGATTCATAATATACCCATTGTCCACTTTTATCATTACCCGATCAAGGATAACTTTTAATGGAATCAATGTATATTAATTCTCGTATAGAATTATAATGACTTCAGGTCTAAGGACCATTACATCATTATCACTGTGAGAATTACTTATGACAGAACAGACATGTAGAATCTCACATTGGGTCTGTCCAGCACCATGTACATATACATCTGCTAGTGTTTTTTGACTTTAGTATCATTATACCTATGATCAATGAGATGTGATCATCAGTAAACAAACACACCAGTCTTAATGCATTATTATTGTCCCTTAATAATAATACTCGACTAGGGACCTTTAGGAATATTGATACTATTCTCATAATCTCATTTCTAAGTCACATACTTAGAGATATAGAATTGCATATCATATTCCAATGAAATTTATTAATCTAACATTTATATCGTATTAAATTTAGAATTAATAAATTATAAAGAGAATAATCGATAGAACATAAACATTAATAATCCTAATGTCTTAAACTAAAACATCATAGTATTGTCTCTAGGGCACAAGCACTAACAGTTTAAAGTGGAGGTGGCCCTAGCCTCACGAGTTAGTACCCCATCTCTCCTTCCTGGCTGTTTACCATAGGCCTGCGAGTGGTTGGGTTGGGATTCCTCTTGAGCAAATCTCTTTATCGGGATGTGTATGGGATTATATTCACTCAGCTTGCTCTGAACTCTGTTAAATGGATCTTTTGGTTCTTGGGCTGCTATCTCATGAAGGAGTACCTACCAACCTTCAAACTCTTCCATCATCTCTTCAAAATCAAAAAGTCTACCAACTTCCTTCTCTATGAATTTACCTTTAACATGAATGAGTGTGGGTTTCTAGCCGATGCCAGAAAGTCCCCGGTCTTTATATTAAACTTTCTCCGAGGATGGCATCAGGAGTTTATCTTTTTCCTGGGTGGGGACCTATAGTTTATGCCATTATACAAGGATGTAACTAAAATGTAGAGGTTCCCTACCCAGCGGCTCGGGGGAGAAACTCTTGCAAAGATGTATGAATTATGCGGGGCCCTCTGTTAGTAGTGGACCCGGGATAATTTTTTGTGTAACACAACATTGTATAATGAAGGATGTAAGTTTTCTATCTTTGAAGAGTTTTCTTGTTTGCTTACTTGTATATAAGATTTCCTTTACGCTGTCCGGGCTATTTTGACTTGAAGTCCCACTGTCCAGGTATCCCCTTGTTGAACCCCTTTCATCTGGAAATATCTAATCAATTCTAGCATTTGGCTGGAAGGTTCAAGAGAATTAGTGGGGCTAATTACCTTGATTCAGGAAAGGGCCGAAAAAAGGCCGATGGTGGTAGTGGTTCCAATCTACAAGACACGGGTTCTTCGTGGGCCATCGTGCGTCCAGCTATTCCTCATCTGGAGCCTCTCGTGGTTGTTGTTGATACCGGGAGTGTTGATGTTGGAGATGAAAAAGAAGTTGGGGAATTGAATCCTCGAAAGAGGAAGGCTGCTAATGAAGGAGCAAGTGGATCCTGGACATCACAAGAGAGGTGGAGAATTGATCCCGTGGAAGAGGAAAGTAGGCATCTAGTTGAGACTGATGCCTTAAAGGAGCTTCTGGCTAATCTGACGATTGATGATCGTCGAACAGAGATGTTCGACAACTATGCATCTCCAGCGGATTTCGAGCACTATGCTCGGGTTGATGTTGAGACTTTCCTCGACAATATGGTTTAGGATGTTTCGTTGGTATGCAAATTTGCACTTGTGATTTATTTGTACTTATGTTTTTCTTGTACTTATGTTTATTACTTGTTCTTTTGTTTCAGGCTAACCCACGCATCTCGGGTGGTGCCACCATAATCACCAACTATAAGGCGAAGTGTGACGATACCAAGACTGCTGTCAAGGATTTGTGGAAGGTCCGAGTTAACTGCATTGCTTATAGTGACTTGATGGAGAAGGAGTCTGGGGAACGGAAGAAAGATTTCGCTGAGGTGAGGAAGACCCGTGATGAGGCCACCCGGGAGGTTGGTGCTCTTCATGAAGAAGTTACCAATTTGAAGAGGGAGCTGGATTCAAGGCCCCGGGAAGAGGACGTGCTGAATTCCTTCTGTGGTACACCTGCTTATTACAAAGAGTTGAAAAATAAGATCTTCGATAAGGTGATCATGTGTTGGGAGATTGCATCTGCTTATCTGGCTGAGAATCCGGGAGGAGACATGGACGGGTTCGTGGAACATTATTTAGCTGAGGAGCTCAGACTCGAGAATGCTAAGGCAGCGGAAGTAGGTAGCTCTATGCCTCTCGGATCCAGTGAGCAGCAGCGTCCTCCTCCCAAAATTGCTCGTAAAAAGACTCCTCCTCCACCCCCGAAGAACCCTACCCTGCAGTGAATGACCTTGGTGCCTTTGTAATTTCTTTCTTTTAATCGTGTGCTCAGAAATAAGCCTTTTGGCTTTTATTCATTTTATTTTTCAAGTATTTGATGTTGACTTTCCCCTGGGTTGGTTTTTCCCAAATATTTTAATTTATAGCTTTTTGCTTCGTATTTTGGCTTGTAAAATTACTTTTTCTTTGAACTTGAATTTTATTTTAATTTTCATAGCTGTGCCCCGGGCTGGGGTTAAAAATTCGAATTGTTAAAATTTTCCAAGTACAAATGGCTTGTAAAAGCTTGACCCCAGGCAGGGGTTAAAATTTAATTTGTTGAAAATTTTCTAAGTAAACCTAGGCTGTGTATAAATGTCCTCGGGTAGGGGTAATAATTGATATTGACAAATATTTTTAAGTACACATGGACTGTTTTAACCGACCCCGAGTAAGGGTAATAATTAAATTTGAGAAAATTTTTTAAGTACACATGGACTGTGTTTAATCGACCCCAGTAAGGGTAATAAAATTAAAATTGAGAAAATTTTCTAAGTACACATGGACTGTGTTTAATCGACCCCGTGTAGGGGGTAAAATTAAAATTGAGAAAATTTTCTAAGTACACATGGCCTGTTTTTAATCAACCCCGGGAAGGGGTAATGAATAAAATTGAGAAATTTTTTAAATATACATGGACTGTGTTTAATCGACCCTGGGAATGGGTAATAAATAAAATTGAGAAAATTTCCTAAGTACACATGGACTGTATTTAATCGACCCCGGGTAGAGTTTAAAATTAAAATCGAGAAAATTTTCAAATTACGCATGGACTGTGTTTAGTCGACCCTGGGTAGGGGTAATAATTAAAAATTGAGAAAATTTTCTAAGTACACATGGACTGTGTTTAACGGATCTCGGGTTGTGTAACAACCCAAATTTTTGACATTGGTAAAAGTCCTTTATGAATAGTAATATAATAACTCGAATTTTTGAGACTTTGTAAAAATGTTTAATAAATAGTAATCCTGACAGACGGGGAAAACTTTTTAGCCCACACTATGTTGTGCATGAGAAAATGATTTTCGGAGTTGATAACATGATTATACGTACCAAATGAGTGTATGTAAATGCTATTAGTTTTCGAAGAAAACAAACTTTGAAAAATGACCATTTTTACGAACCATCGAGGATTACGGGAATCACAATATAATTACGAATTTAAAAACCTACGGATTTATATCCAAGGACGATACTTCAAAACATAAAGAATAAATACGAAAGGATTTACGGCCCGAACCGTTGAAGAGAAATTATTACGAAAATGATTAAGCGACCGAAAAAACGCGTAAACAAATAAATAAATGTATCATGCTAACCAACCATTGTAGAAAAGTAACCATGGTTACTTTATCAAATAGTAAGCTAAGCTTATACGAATGATCATCTAAAGCTAGGAAATAGTGAGTTGAAGTCTAAACCAACAAGTTTAGCTTGTAACCTAGGAATGCTAGTAAGATTTGTCCAAGATATGCCAACATAACACTAGCTTAGGTTATATACTAAAAGATATACAAATATATAACTCAATCTTTCAATAGAAGCAAGCAAGAAGCTCATAAAATCTCTCTTTCTCTCTCTCTCGCCTAAAACATCCCATTCGACTATTCAAGAAAAATGAGCAAAAATCAATTCCAAAAACCTCTCTTCTAGTCATGGAAAAAAATCCCTCATTAATTCCTAAGCTTCATACATCCTAAACTAAGCTAAGATAAATTTTTAAGCTCATTTTATCAAGATTTGGTCTGTGAAATAAATTCAAGAAAAATGATAGTGAATAGTGTGAATAGTAACTTTTCTTTGGTTTCTTGATTTTAATGGTTGAATAAGGTTCCAAAAACCCTACCAAGAACTTCCAAGACTTCACCATCATCAATAACACATCTCAAGATTTCAAGAAAGGTATAAATCTTTGACCCATATTTATTTAAGGTTTAAGTTCAAGAATCTTTTGGAACATAGTTGTGGTGAATGTATTGTTGTAATCTTGATGTTTAGTTAAGTAGATTTAAAGTTGATGATTTTTGCCTCAATAACATGATGTTATTGAGAGGATTTAGTGTGATGGTGATGATTTGATGATTGTTGGTGGTAGTATAGAGATTTAAGGTGTTAACGAAACTCGGATCGTAATCGAAATCTCGCTAAAACAAACAAAAAATAATATTAAGTTTCTTAAATAAAACACTTTATTATTATATACAATGTTATAAGGATCGTTTAGGCACTTGAATCTCTTGATTCCAATTTACGGATCAAAAGTTATGACCGTTTTACTAAAAGTGATTTACGCGCCAAAAACTGCTATAAATTAGGAACTTTGGAAATATAAATGATCAACTTAAAAATGTTCATAAATCATGAAATTTTTACAGAGAGTATTAAATAGAGTTCCTTAACTTCTATAAAAATTTAACGTGAAAATAATGTTTTTTCAATTTTATAAAAATATCGGAACCAAGACCGCGCGATTAGAAAGCCGTTAGAACTCATAAGCGGAACCTACAATGAAAATGTAAACGGACATAAGGTACTTGGAAAAAGGAAGCGACTGTAACATGAACAAGTACTTAAAGAAATAATAAGGGTAATATAAGTTGAGAGGGTGAATAATAAGTAGCATATGAGTGCGAGTCGTCGTGAATTAGAACGGGACCTAACAAAACGGTTTGTGTTTATGGTTATTGATTTTCGAGCGGACCCTAGAGCATCCTCCACCTCGAGATACCCAGGCAAGTTTTCAACCCTACTTTTTAAAACTGTTGTGTTGTGTTTGCTTTCAAATAAATGCTATATACATGATGTTGTAATATGATATTTTATGAATTGTGATATATAATATCATACGATATGTTAACGATTTGGTATATGAATATTACTGAATTTCAATCGATAACGCTAAAGAGTAGCGTTGTATATATGAGGAGTATATATTAGACCGAGGATCGGTCAGTATGATTTGAGGAAAACCCAGAAGTATTCCGAAGGTGTTTTATTTAAGAATACAAACGCTATAGTAGAGCTGATATATAAGTTATAAGACCGAGAGTCGGTCAGTTTTTATAAAGTATAAACTCGAGAATCATCCCGGAGATATTTTGGACCATTAAAATTCCGTACTTATTTTATTCCAGGGGACTCGATGTCCACTTGCGAAATATTAAATACCTCAAACTTTTATTAAAACAATTTCCAAAGATTGTATTCCCTCAATTATATTTTATTGTTCGAATAATGAGTATAATTTAACTAATAATTTATTATAGGAGAAGTATTCTCCAAGCTTATTTATTTCAAACCCGATTAAATATTAAAGATTACTTTAAATTACATAAACATAAATTAGTTGAGGAATATTATTTCAAATATTCTTTTAAAGTAAACTCATTCGAGGTTTAATTATATAACGATTAATATTTAATTAATAATTATCTATCTAATGATTTATTATGATTTAAAAATCATAAAGCCTAATTTAAAATACTTTCAAATTTTCGGAAAAATCATTCGAATAATTTCAGATCGTCGAAGAATATTATCTCGATTTATTTTAAAAAATTCGATTATAGTTTCAAAAGAAACTCCCCCTTATGTAATAAATCTATTGACAAGGTCAACTCACATCCTTAGTACTTCCTCCGAAAATTCTCGAAAGTACATATATACGTACAAATCAAAGTGTACCTATCAACAAGCAATATGCTTGGGGAACAATATAAGTTCCAGATATATGATGGGATTCTTACAAGGACAAGGAGGGGTAGAATCCAGTACTTCGTGGACTGGGGAGACTACCAATTTAATACCACATGAGAAGGTATCTTATATACTGATGAACATGTGAAGTATGGGTACCTGAGAGGGATGGACGCAAAACCATGTATTGAGAGGGATAGACGCGAAGTGTTTACCTGAGAGGGATGGACACAGAAAAGGCCCGAATGTGTCCAGGGTGATAACCAATAATAAAAAGGGAATCATCCGTCTACTAGTAGAAAATGTTACTATTTCCGTAGTATGACTGATCATCGTATGCGGTGGCTCCAGTGAATGTCCTATATTCTTCCAATCGGAATCGAGATGTAATACCGTAACCCAAGCCTAGGTGTTGGGTTTACCATTAAGGTATCTGCAGACGAATAAGTCAATCAAAGAATTGTTTTGAAAAGAGGTGTGTATCACCAAGAAAACTACTTTGAATAAATACGTATCCTTGTACGGAGTTATATAATTTCCTTTAACAGTCTTTTCATACTGTTAATTATTATGGCTGAGCATTATTGCTCACCCTTGCTTTCTTTTAAATGTCACAACACAACAGATTACCAGTATGCCGACATGGGACTTAGTCACTTGAAATCGTGGGGAGAATCCCTTACAGCTTTGTCTCAGGTAGACCAGAGTATCCAGATAGGTATAAGATGTTAGTAGTAATTATTGTAACTTCATGTAGAGGTTACGAATAATTGTTTAAGATCCTGTAAAGTACATTTGAGTGTAATAAAAGAAGATTACCTTTTGTACATCATTTCTAAGGCTATAACTTGTGTGTGTGTGTGTGTGAGAGAGATTGGGGTCTGTTGGATTTTTGAATCAATACAGGTTACACATGAGTGAAGGATGGCGTGACAACCCAGATTCCTGACCCCAAATTTGGGGGCGTTACAGAAATGGTATCAGAGCAATAAGTTATAGTACTTAGAGACGAGAGTGTTATGAATCTGTCTAGATGCGAGATTGCATAAGAGCTCATATAGAGTTCATCATTGGACTATCGAATGTAGCCCCAATATGTAGGTTAGGATAAAGTGTATATTTGAGGTATTAAAGCATGACTAATAAGACCATTTGAGATTATCAGAATGATGAGAAACAAATTAGAATCATATATGATTTGGAAAGGATGTGGATGTAGAACTCGGAGCTGAGTCTCTAGGGCATTTGGGGTAAAGACGGAATTACCAAAACCATATATAAATTTTGATAACACGAGCCTTGTTACTCGTAGTTCTTTATAGGTTACCCATGAAGGGGCATCACATGCGAGAACTATAAAGTCAAATTATTAATATACAGTTGAGGTTATTGACCCAAACTAGTTGAAGGTGTCATTTTACCAATGAGGATGTGAATATCGTATTAATAAAGGAAGATTTGAATATAATATACAAAGGTCATCATAAGACAAGTACACTACATGATATTATTAGTGCGCTTAGCATATAAGGTTATGATGGTTTAGGTCAGAGATCAAGATCATCGAGAATTAATGGCAAGTCTATAATTAAATGGCATAGGATTACAACGAGTGATGGTTTGATCTTAAAACCTTTTAAAATGATAGACTAGTGAGTCTAGGGCAGAATTCCTCGGTAGGTATGATGTCAGAGGCTACGTATATATACTCATAGACCTCTAATATATTCGGTAACGTATGATTTAATTACACACACATGCCACTGAACTTATGGACTGTATTGAGATCCCTATGAGATCTTTTTGATATGTTCCCAGGGGGAACTGGCCACTTGTAGTTAGTAACGGATGCGTGTAGCAGGCCTCTATCAGCTTAGCAGATGCTTTTGGAATAGTAAGGTCTTCGAGGTAAAACACCGGAATGACAAATATACTTGCGAAAGTCAAGTTAGTAAGTGACTTTAAAATGAAGATTAAGGGAGACACTAGTAGAAACATGGAATTGCGAAATTGAAGAGATGGGATCATCCTCAAACGGATGATGATGAGGGTTAGGATAATCAGTGAATTATTTTGGCATCTACTCACCGTAATACTACTCCCTCCAAATTGTTGATCATTCATATTGCCTTAATAAGTTTCGTTCCCTACTTTGAACTTCTGATGTGACCATCTTGAATAGTCTTTCTCCGCATCAGGACTTGTTCAATTCTTTTAGTTGATCAATGAACTTTCATTCATAGATTATGATCTTCTTGTTCGACTCAGAGCTATTTATACTTTATTTCAATTATCCAAGGATTTTTTTCTCCTCAATTCATTGACGAATATTCATAATGGATATCTTCATTTGATTCTTCTTGCGTACTTACTCTTCTCAGTTGAGATTGTAAATATTTAACAAATTGTTAAAAACATGGATGATCTAATATCCATAGATTCCCCAGGAATCCTTTTCTTCTAATCAGGACGAAATTGTATATTGAACTTTGAAATCATAGTAAGGGTATCAATTTAATATTGGTATTCCGAATTCAATTCTATTAAGAATCTGATAAAGTATATGAACGAGGAAACCTCTGAGTGTACCCTTTTATTGGAAAGAAATATTTGATAAGAGGCTATCAATTGTTTCGAGGCCAAGACCACTCGATTCAGAGTTATAATTGCCTTTCTTGGGCCAAATTTGGAAACTCATTATTTCAAAATCATCATCCAGGTAGCCACAATTCTTTAGTGGTTACAATATTGAGATTTTTTTTTTCAAACAAACTGAAATATGCTTAGTTGCATATGTTTTCATAAACGGCTGTTTAATGTCCTAACTAGTCAAAATTTTAATTAATATGATGGAAACCTAGCTAATCGTCCTAACTAGTTACTATGTGCCAAACCAATTGAGTTGTCCATTTTCTTAGCCGGTTGATAATATTGCTTGATATGGACTAGTTATTATTTTTCTAGTTCCACTTCCAATCAAATTTTAATTATTCCATAGTGCATTATATATGCAAAATTTTAATTGTTGATGAATTTTTTAAAGAATGATTTAATTGAGACCTAACTAGGTCACCCACTCAAACGAGAATTGATATTCAGTTTTATGAAATCTTTTGTTCATGAAATGTTCTATTCTTTCGTTTATATAATGAATATCCAATTAAAATCATAAAGTGATTGAATAAAAATATACTTCCTTATTTTTTAATCATTGAATAAAATTCCTTATTTCAAAATAGCATCTCTTTGAAACCTCAATGGTTAACCTTTGGTTGAGGATGTTATTCGATATTTCTTTCATTTTTCGAAAAGAGAAGTATTCTTTCAATGGGAAAATCTTACAAGTATCATTCGTATGATGTTATTATTCAGCAATCATTGCTTTCAATGGACATTCTCTATAATATCACAATATAAAATTCTAAGGACATGGAAGGATAATCCTTGTTTTATTCTTTCTTCCAAGTTATAAATCTTTTGAGTGTTGCGACTCTTTTATTCAGAGCTCATTATTTATTCAGATGTTAGATTTTGAAATCTTGTTAAGATTGTCTAAATTTCACCGATATCGTGAAAATCATTGTTCCCTGGCTAATTGCCTTCCGACCAAAGAGAGCTATAGTTGAGAACCGATTGTTGAATATGAGACTGAAAGCTCAGTGCTATGTTGGTGCAATCGGAGCATCATAATGAGTAAGTTGTTTTAAAAAAGGAATACCATGTTTAGTTATTATCATAAGAATATTTGACATGGTTATAAAAAAACGATAATAGAGATACCAACGTGGTTAGTGAGGTATGCTTCTATGAAACATTATCGGGATAGGTACTAATGAATTCGAGAAAGACCAAGCATGTATGAATTCGAGGAATAATATTTTCAAAAAGTGAAGGTAAGATTAGTAACAACCCCGTGTTAGCAATACTCGATGATAAGAAGAGGATTTTGTGTGAAGTATAATGATATGTCTATGCAGCTTAAGGACTGTGACACAAGGTGTTCTAATAATAATCTAGAATAATCGCGATAAGGTTCGCATTGAAAGGGACAAAGAGTTTAACTTATGAGGAAATTTTGAATTATTTTTTTTCTCTTACACTGAACACGAGATAGAGGCTATAGTCAAATTGATCAAGGACCATGATTGAAAAATCTAATATTATTAAATAAAGGCCAATATGGTGGCCGACACTTTAAGTAGGAAAAGATAGATTGAGGATAACAAATTTCAGAACAACTGATGAGATGGATCATATGAATGAATTTTGGAGTTGAGATAATGTAAAGAGAACCCTTTATTACGTAACCGGAAGAATTAATGATGCCTAGAAACTTAAGAGGATATTAGTCATGACGAATATGAAAATAGATGTCATTGACATGGTTGAAAATGAAAACGGAATGACGAGGATTAAAATTTTGGTGATTGCAGCCTGTAAATGACCCGAATGGGAGTAAGAGTTTATTATAATAAATTCTGGAGGAGGTTTATCAAGAATCAGGTAAGCCTTCATGCTATTTTAGGATTTTCAGTAATAGGTTAAATAAGATCGCTTATTTTATTATGCAAATGATAGATCCCCGCTCTATAATATTGTTATGAACGCTGAAGAGATAATTGATAATAGAGAGACCCCGTGATATCGTGCCACACAAGGGCCCAAGATATTTCGTCAGAAGGGACGAACAAAGGCATGACTTAGAGTTCTCAAATCGATAAGTAGAATGTGAGGACTATCCAGACCATTAAAGATACGTCTATTAGCTTGCCTTATATTTGGAACGGTTAGGAAAATCGCTTATCATTAATAGAAAATTCGTATAGATATACTTAACACGCGAGCATACGGAAAATAGACGCTGGTATCCCTTAAGAAGGAGAACGTGGAAGAACGAAGGATGTTGTGGTTAGAGCTGACTAAAGGCAAAGAAGATCGTACACGCCCTTTAAAGGCCACTGTAAGCAGTTCCCAACAAACACGAATATGTCTAAGGCACTAGTGAGAATAACGAACACGACCCGGAAGGTATCGTACTACTATAAATATTATATGGGGAATGATTAAAGAAGTCTGACTGATAGCGGAAGCTGAGCACTCCACGATTCTGAAACTTATCAATCGATTGCGTATGAAATGATGCTTCCTTCAAGATGGCAACGGGACCTGATGTGCCTTACGTTACTATGGGAAGAAATGTTAAATCTGGTGCTAAACGTATAACAGGAGACGAGCATGTAGAAATGCAACGAGAACTTCTTACATAAAATAATCGACAGAGATGATACGCCGAATTGAGCAAACGTGAAGGAACGAAACTCTAGCACTACTAAGAGTGATGGAGGGAAAAACGAATAAGTTGAAGGACCATTCCAAACACTAGAAGTTGCGCTAATCGTCCATATTATAGATTTTAAGAAAAATGAAGTGATCAGTTGACGTTAATCGAATTACCAACAATAATGAGGTATCATGCGGGCATTGGAACGTCTACAAAGTGTTGTACGGAAGAAATATTTGTTCTCCTTTAGGTTTGGAAGAATTGGTAATTAAGCGGAGGATACTTGGACCATTGTTGAGTCAACAGACCAAAGAAATTCCTGGAACTTATCTGAACCCGGCTAATGACAGCCCAGGATGAACAATAGAGATATGCGGACCAGAACTATAAAGACAGAATGTACGACGTAACAGACCAAGTATTGTTGAAAGTGCCTCCCGGGGAGGGAGTGATGAGGTTCGAAAGGTAAGAAAATGTTGAAACCAAAATTTATTGGATCAGTTGAAATCTTTAAAACACTAAGAAAGTTGGCTTATAAATTAGCACCATCGTCAAACAGTTGCCAAGTTTATAACGACTATCACAAATCGATGTTAGGAAATTTAACCGTTAACACCAGACATATGATTTGAAATGGGCTAATAAACTTGTAGCCAGACTTAGCATATGTGGAACAACATGTAAATATCATAGATCTACAAGAACAAGTACTCCAGAAATATATTTGACGGATGAGTAAAAATTTTATGAAGAGATCAAATACTGCAAAGTCAACGTGAGAACTCGAGGTTGTCATGTATAAAGCGTATCCCCGCCTATTTCTAAACTGATTCTGGGATGGAATCCTTTTAAGGGGGGAAGACTGTAAGAACCCAAATTTTTGACATCGTTAAAGTCCTTTATGAATAGTAATATAATAACTCAAATTTTTGAGACTTTGTAAAAACATTTAATGAATAATAACCCTAACAGACGGGGAAAACTTTTTAGCCCACACTATGTTGTGCATGAGAAAATGAGTTTCGGAGTTGATAACATGATTATACGTACCAAATGAGTGTATGTAAACGCTATTAGTTTTTGAAGAAAACGAACTTTGAAAAATGACCGTTTTTACGAACCATCGAGGATTACGGGAATTACAATATAATTACGAATTTAAAACCCTACGGATTTATATCCAAGGATGATACTTCAAAACATAAAGAATAAATACGAAAGGATTTACGCCGCGAACGGTTTACGAGAAATTATTACGAAAATGATTAAGCGACCGAACAAACGTGTAAACGAATAAATAAATATATCACGCTAACCAACCATGGTAGAAAAGTAACCATGGTTATTATCAAATCGTAAGCTAAGTTTATAAGAATGATCATCTAAAGCTAGGAAATAGCGAGCTAAAGTCTAAACCAACTAGCTTAGCTTGTAACCTAGGAATGCTAGTAAGATTTATCCAAGATATGCCAACATAGCACTAGCTTAGGTTATATACTAAAATATATACAAATATATAACTCAATCTTTCAAGAGCAGCAAGCAAGAAGCTCACAAAATCTCTCTCTCTCTCTCCCCAAAAACATCCCATTCGGCTATTTAAGAAAAAGGAGCAAGAATCAATTCCAAAAACCTCTCTTCTAGTCATGGAAAAAATCCCTCATTAATTCCTAAGCTTCATATATCCTAAACTAAGGTAAGATAAATTTTTAAGCTTATTTTATCAAGATATGATGGGTGAAATAAATTCAAGAAAGAGGATAGTGAATAGTATGAATAGTAACTTTTCTTTGGTTTCTTGATTTTAACGGTTGAATTAGGTTCCAAAAACCCTACCAAGAACTCCCAAGACTTCACCATCATCAAGAAAACATAGCTTTCAATAAAGGTATAAATCTTCGACCCATCTTTATTTAAGGTTTAAGTTCAAGAATCTTTTGGAACATAGTTGTAAACCTAGTTTTGGTGAATGTATTGTTGTAATCTTTGATATTTAGTTAAGTAGATTTAAGGTTGATGATTGTTTCCTCAAGAACATGATGTTCTTGAGAGGAGTTAGTGTGGTGGTGATGATTTGATGGTTGTTGGTGGTAGTATAGTGATTTAAGGCGTAAACGAAATTCGGATCGTAATTGAAATCTCGCTAAAATGAACAAAACATAATATTAAGTTTCTGCAGAAAGTCCCAATTATATAAACTTTATTTTCTTAAAAATAACACTTTATTATGATAGACAATGTTATAAGGATCGTTTAGGCGCTTGAACTGCTTGATTCTGATTTACGGATCAAAAGTTATGACTGTTTTACTAAAAGTGATTTATGCGACAAAAACTGCTACGAATTACGAACTTTAGAAATAAAAATGATCGACTTAATAATGTTCATAAATCATGACATTTTTACAAAGTGTATTAAATTCAGTTCTGTATTTTCTATAAAAATTTCAAGTGAAAATAATGATTTTTCAATTTTATAAAAATATCGGAGCCGACAATGAAAATGTAAACGGACATAAGGTACTTCAAAAAAGGAAGCGACTGTAACATGAACAAGTACTTAAAGAAATAATAAAGGTAATATAAGTTGAGAGGCTGCATAATAAGTAGCATATGAGTGCGAGTCACCGTGAATTAGAACGGGACCTAACGAAATGGTTTGTGTTTATGGTTATAGATTTTAGAGCGGACCCTAGAGCATCCTCCACCTTGAGATACCCAGGCAAGTTATCAACCCTACTTTTTAAAAATATTATGTTGTGTTTGCTTTCAAATAAATACTATATACATGATGTTGCAATATAATATTTTATGAATTGTGATATATAATATCATACGATATGTTAACGATTTGGCAATGAATATTACTGAATTTCAATCGATAACCCTAGAGAGTAGGTTGTATATATGAGGAGTATATTTTAGACCGAGGATCGGTCAGTATGATTTGATGAAAACCCGGAAGTATTCCAGAGGTGTTTTATTTAAGAATACAAACACTATAGTAGAGCGTGATATATAAGTTATAAGACCGAGAGTCGGTCAGTTTTTATAAAGTATAAACTCGGGAATCATCCCGCAGATGTTTTGGACCATTAAAAGTCCATAGTTATTTTATTCCAAGGGACTCGATGTCCACTTGCGAAATATTAAATACCTCGAACTTTTATTAAAATGATTTCCAAAGATCGTATTCCCTCAACTATATTTTATTGTTCGAATAATGAGTATTATTTAACTAATCATTTATTATAGGAGAAGTATTCTCCAATGCTTATTTATTTCAAACCCGATTAAATATTAAAGATTACTTTAAATTACGTAAACATAAATTAGTTGAGGAATATTATTTCAAATATTCTTTTAAAGTAAACTCATTCGAGGTTTAATTATATAACAATTAATATTTAATTAATAATTATCTATCTAATGATTTATTATGATTTAAAAATCATAAAGCCTAATTTAAAATACTTTCTGATTTTCGCAAAAATCATTCGAATAATTTCAGATCGTCGGAGAATATTATCTCGACTTATTTTAAATATTTTGATTATAGTTTCAAAAGAAACTCCCCCTTATGTAATAAATCTGTTGACAACGGTCAACTCACATCCTTAGTACTTCCTCCGAAAATTCTCGGAAGTACATATATATATGTACAAATCAAAGTGTACCTATCAACAAGCAATATGCTTGGGTAACAATATAAGTTCCAGATATATGATGGGATTTTTACAAGGATAAGGAAGGGTAGACTCCAATACTTCGTAGACTGGGGAGACTACCAATTTACTACCACATGAGAAGGTATCTTATATACTGATGAACATGTAGAGTATGCGTACCTGAGAGGGATGGACGCAAAACTGTTTCTGGAGAGGGATAGACGGGAACTGTGTACCTGAGAGGGATGGACACAGAAAACGCCCGAATGCGTCCAGTGTGATAACCAATAATAAAAAGGGAATCGTCCGTCTACTAGTAGAAAAGGTTATTATTTCCGTAGTACGACTGATCATCGTATGCGGTAGCTCCAGTGAATGTCCTATATTCTTCCAATTGAAATCGAGATGCAATACCGTAACCCAAGCCTAGGTGCTGGGTTTACCATTAAGGTATTTACATACTAATAAGTCAATCAAAGAATTATTTTGAAAAGAGGTGTGTATCACCAAGAAAAATACTTTGAATAAATACGTATCCTTGTAGGGATTAATATAATTTCCTTTTACAGTCTTTTCATACTGTTGATTATTATGGCTGAGCATTATTGCTCACTCTTGCTTTCTTTTGCGAGAAAGGACCTGATCCTGCCAACCAAGTAAATGTCACAACACAACAGATTACCAGTATGCCGGCATGGGACTTAGTCACTTGAAATCATGGGGAGAATCCCTTACAGCTTTGTCTCAGGTGGACCAGAGTATCCAGATAGGTATAAGATGTTAGTAGTAATTATTGTAACTTCATTTAGAGGTTACGAATAATTGTTTAAGATCCTGTAAAGTACATTTGAGTGTAATAAAAGAAGATTACCTTTTGTACATCATTTTTATGGCTATAAATTGTGTGTGTGCATGACATTGGGGTCTGTTGCATTATTTAATCAATACAGGTTACACATGAGTGAAGGATGGCGTGACGACCTAGATTCCTTATCCCGGATTTGGGGGCGTTACAAGTAGGGGTAAGAAATAAAATTCAAAAAAATTTCTAAGTACACATTGGTTGTGTTTGATATTTAAAATTAAACATGCATTTGGGTGTGTAGATAAAAGACATAATCTAGTACAGGAATGAATTTATTCTAAGCTAGGGGATGCTGAAAATATTGTATTTCATGGCCACTACAAATTTGATATTGATTACATTCCGGGGAAAATAGATACATACTTGAATTTTCTATTTGTGCAATAGAAATAATGTAGCCTTGCACACCTTATGGTTATTGATAGAATTTCCTTAAGTGAGGCCCCTGCCAAGTGTTCGGGACCTCGATGTCATTCAAATAGCTTATCTTGTAGGTTCTCGTACGTAATATTGCCTTGACTTTGTATGGTCCCTCCCAGTTAGGCTGTAGTTTCCCATGGTTTGTTGGATCTGAGGCTTCTGCATCCCGGAGAACAAGATCGCCAACTTTATATTCCTTGATCTTGGCCTTTTTTCGAAGTAGAGTTTTGTCTTTTCTTTATACCTCTCAATTCTCCGTACTGCCCTTTCTCTTACTTTGTCCAGCAGCTCCAGATTGGTTTTTAGGCCCTCAATATTGGACAACTCATCAAAGTTGATGACCCGATGAGAAGGAGATCCAGTTTCTACTAGGAGTCTGGCTTTTGAACCATATTTGAGTTTGAAAGGGGTTTCTTCGGCTTGATTTTTAATTGCTTTGAAGGTGAAGATGATTACTTGTTGGATTGTAAATCCTTCAGGACTAATTAGAATAAGACCTGCTCCAAATTTCTCAGCTGTTGAGTAATCATCTACGTATAGTTTCGATGCATCTTTGTTGGGGGGTTCGTCTTAGGGGTGACTAGATCTGTTTTGAGCAGAGGTGGTTCGGGGAAGGTGTTTTCCAAACCAAACTCTACTAGTGCTTGAGCTTTTATCGCTGTCTTGGGGTACAAACTTGATGTTGAATTGACATAGCTCGGTTTCCCAATTGAAAAGTCTTCCGGATGCATCTATTTTATGAATGATTTTTCTGAGAGGTTGGTCCGTGACTACTCTGATCTGTAGGCCATGGAAGTATTGCATAAGCTTCCTACTTGCGTTGACAAGGGCTAAGGAAAACTTTTCCAAGTTTGGATACCGAGTTTCTGCATCTTTGAGGACCTGGCTCACATAGTACACTGGGTTTTATTGTTCTTTTATTCGCGGATAAGTGCAGCAGAGATGGCTTTCGGACCAGCAGCTATGTATACTAAGAGGGGTTTTCCGGGCTCTGCTTTGGAAAGAACTGGGTGGTTCATGAGCTGTTTTTTGACTTCTTTGAAAGTTGTGTTGCATTTCAGAGTCCAGTCTATTAAGTTCTTATTTCGGGCCCCTTTGAGCAACTCGAAAAATTGTAGGAAATTTTTTGTCAGCTTTGGGATGAACCTTCGCAGGGCTGCGAGGTATCCAGATAGCTTTTGAATATCTTTATGTGTTCTGGGAACTTTCATCTCCATGATTGCATTAATCTTCACCGGGTTTGCCTCAATTTCTCTTTCGCTGATTATGAATCCGAGAAACTTTCTAGAGGGCACTCCGAACACACATTTCTCCGGGTTAAGCTTCATGTTGTACTTTCTTAAGTTGTCGAAGAATTCTTTGATATCTCTGATGTGATCCGGGACAGTCTTGGACTTGAAGATCGTGTCATCGATATATTACTCCATATTCCTTCCAAGTTGATCTTTGAAGATCGTGTTCATCATTTTTTGGTAGGTTGCTCTGGCGTTGATGAGTCCGAATGACATCATGAGGAAAGCGTATACAGCCTGGTGAGTGATGAAGGCTGTTTTTGCAATGTCCTTTGGGTCCATCTTGAACTGATTGTACCTAGACAAGTCATTCATGAAATGTATCATTACATGCCCCGAAGTCGTATCGATCAATCAATGTTGGGAAGAGGGTAGGAGTCTTTTGGGCATGCAAAGTTTAAGCTTGTGTAATCAACACACATCCTCCACTTGCCATTTGGTTTTTTGACCAGCACATGGGCATGTCCTCTGGGCCCCACACGAATTGCGTATTATTTCAACAAGTCAATTAGTTCTTTCTAAAATGTCATTTCCAGCCTTCTTCCAATCTTTAACTTCCGAGAGGGGTTCCCGGGTTCAAACTCGATATCCATTATTTATGTTGCTGGTTCAACCTTGGTTTTTTCTTTTATTTCCATGAACTTTTGAATTCAGGCATCTGCATTGGTTACATGTAGCCTGAATCTTCAATGACATTCACATCCATCCTTGGTCTCTTGCTGAGGTGTTCCTAGTGGTTTTTTTTGCATTGTCCCTTAGGTAGGGATATGCCCTTCTTTCTGTTCTCAGGCTCCGTTTCTGGCATGACTAGTGCCTGCCCAAAGCACTTGCTTGCCATATCTCTGTCCCCTTTGAGCTCTCCAATTTCACTCGGGGTTGAAAACTTGAGCTTTGGATGAATAGTTGAGGGTATGGCCCGGAGCTTGGTGATGGTGGGTCTCCCCAAGATAATGTTATATGATGAGGCTACACATATGACATAGAATTTCATGACATGCGATACCTGCTGTGGGGCAGTTCCAAAGGTGACAGGAAGATAAATTACTCTTTGGATAGGAATCATGGAATTTTCGAAGCCATAGAGAGGGTCTTCAAGGCAGGGGTCCATACGCAGGTGGCCTAATTTCATTATGTGGAGCGTGTGCTCAGATACTATGTTTGCAGATGATCCGTTGTCAACCACAATCATCTTTACTTCGTTGTCTACTACATCCAGGGTCACCACCAAAGCTTGATTGTGTCCGGGATCCAGTCCCTCATAATCGCCATAAGAGAAGTATATTGGCTCATCTTCAAAGGGCTAGATCATCATGATATCGTTGTCCATATCTGGGCTCTAGGGTGGGGACACAGTACCTCCAATTACGATGTTGACCACGTGCTTGCTGTTGCCTGGGGCTTTGTCTTTGTCAACAGGATTCCTCCACACGTACTTCAGGTTCATGTTCCCTATTTTGATCTGATCCTCAATGAACATTTTGAAAGAAAAGCAGTTCTCGGTCGTGTGACCATGATCTTCATGGTATCTGTAGTGCTTCTTTCGCCATGTTCTCTGGGGGAGCGAGGAAGGGCTTTGGAGGATAGTAGAAAGGCTTTTCTTTGACTTCTCTCAAGATATCAGCCCGGGACCTGTCAAGGGGTGTCCACTCGGGCTAAGGCTTTGGCTCTCTTTTGTTTCTCATTTTCCTTTCATTTTTTTCATGTCCTCAATAACCACTCCGGGTTGGGGTTCCCAAGGAGTGTTGGGTGTAATTTTATTATCTATCAACCTTGATTCTTTCGTCTCTTATAAATGATGAGCGCCTCTCCAGGGACTCATCATCATCATGGATCCTTCTATTCATCTTCATTGACTTAAGAAAGTCATTGCCCTTTATGATTTTGGACGCTAAGGCGTAAGAAGATGCAAGGCTCTGGGATTCTCTGTGGATCAAGCCTTTGACGTAACCTTCGCACAAGACCAGGTGTCGATTTCTGCGGAAGATGTTGACAGCCTCTTTCACCTCCAGGTTTGAAATCTCTTGATAAGTTCAGGGAACGATTCTTTACTTCTCTGTTGAATGCTTTCTGGATGGCACATCTGTAGCTCATTCATGCGGTTAGTATAACGACTCGCGTATTTTCTTATTATTTAAAAGTGTAATTATGGAATTATTAAATAAATAAAATATGTGTATAGCTTCTGTCAGCTATTTGTTATTTTAATATTATCTATGTGTGATTTATGGTGTATAGGGTTATCCGTGTAATTAATTATTGAGTAGTACTAAATTTTTTTCACTTTTAAAAGTGGATGTAATGCAAATTTATTTGCATAAATACTGGGATTATCTCTAAAATTGTTTTTATAGTTTTATAATTTTAATAAATATTTTTGGGATTTTATAAAATTTAGAAATCAATACTTCAACAATTATTAGTCCTGTATGATTTCCCGATTGCATTTATTTGTAAAATGCCTATTTAATTCCAGAATTCTTTAAAAATTATGAAACTCATATTTATTGAAGTTTGGAATATTCCGAGAATTTTAAAATTATTTTTGGGAATTTTTGGGATTAATTTCACCTGCGCGTTAATTCGTTTAATTGATAAAAGCGGGTATAAATTACATTTCATAAATTATTTTAAAATTACGAAATTTATGTTTTTATAAACTTCAGGATATTTGTAACATTTTAAGACTATTTTTGTGATTTTCTGAATTTATTTTAACTGTAGCTCGGTTCGTTAATTGTGAAATGCCGGTATCTTGTGTGATCCAAAAATATTATAAAAATTATAAAAAAATTGTTTTATTAGTTTTTACTTATTCCGAAAATTTTATTTGATTTGTTTGGTAATTTTACGGATTATTTTGTTCGCACGATTATTCGTTAAATTACAGAAACGGGATAAAATAGGTTGTACAAAATAAGGGAAAGAACACGTGTTTAGTCCTCAGCAATTTGGTTGATGCGTGTCAATTACTGAGTGGAGGAAAACAAATAATAAAGCATATTCAAGAAAACACACAGAAATCTCATCCCTGTTTATTTTCTTCCACCCTTTTCTATCGATTACTCTCAACCTCTCCAATCTCTTGTTCTCTAGCTCTCAATTACTCACTTTTATCGATATAACCGGTCTCTCTCTCTCCTCCTTCCCCATCCACTGTTACCGTTTTCTTCCCTTATGTCGGGCACCGCCTACTTTTCCGGTAATTAGCCGCTACTCTGGCTAATTGTTTCTGTTTCCTTGGTTTAATGGTTTTTGTGTTGTTACAGTGTGTGCGTGCGTGTGTAGTGTGTGTGCGTGTATGTGCCTTTGTGTGTGTGCGACTGTTGTGTGTGTTGTGTTGCCTGAATTGCAACCTGTGTCGCCGGTTAGTTTTCCAGCTGTGTGCTCGTCTGTATTTGTGGGCGCGTGAAGCGCGTGTACTGTGCAGTGTTCATTCGAATGCTTATTTTAATTTACTGATTGAATTTTATTTTATATTTTTGCAGAAAAATATTTGATTA
Source organism: Apium graveolens (assembly GCF_009905375.1). Lineage (NCBI taxonomy): Eukaryota > Viridiplantae > Streptophyta > Magnoliopsida > Apiales > Apiaceae > Apium > Apium graveolens. Next base: position 128,557,256 of record NC_133657.1, on the reverse strand, counting down.
AAATTTGTGAAATAAAAATATATTCGTGCAAGAAGTTATTTATCGGCGAAATTTGCGTTGGAAACCCGGACTTAAACGGGCACCCGTAAATTTTTCCGCCGTCGGCGATGAGCCTCGGCGAGCCGACGGTGGACGATGATGATTTTGATCTGAGTACTACCTTTATATAAATAAACAAATTTAGTTCGTAAAGTTATTTCCAGAATGAAAATATTTAATTAAAATGTAAAGGTTGTATCGAAGATCGAGATGCATAATTGAATTGATTGTTGGATTGTGATTGTTCGATTGCGTTGTTGTGATATTGGGTTTGCCGTCGAATTATTCGACGGGATAGTCCGATAAATAAAGGAAGTGCTGCCCGATTTCCGAAAAACAAATTACGGAAATACGGGAGCGCATCCAATAATTATCGGGATGTCGAGCGAATATACATAACCACTTTATATGAAACCTGATTATATGTTGTGATGAAGTATTTTACCAAAACCAATAACCCTAATTTCATAAAATGACGAGTATACATATTTTCTGAAAAAAACACCGAACCGATTCTCGAGAATGCGAACCCTAATTATTGCGTGTGTTATTATATTATGTATAATTACGAGTCGGGATTGATATCGTATTGGTAGGTTTGTTAGCGAGGATATGTCAAGCATACCTAGTCCTCTAACATAGAGTATTTCGACCCTGTAGGTTCTAGTCGGAAAACTAAAAGTTGACGTTGGACTAAAGTTAACCTAGTGATCAGTCGATGAGCTCAACGAGGTTCCAAGCAAAGGACCTAAGTGTTGAAGTCGAATCTGGGATAGTTTAATAGTACGGCGATAAAGCCGAGCGTCTAAGTCAGTCCAAGGTTAAGCGGTATCAGTTCTAAATCTCTACAAGGCAAGTACCCCTGAACAAATATTTTACGGTTCAGTATATATGAATAACTGCTAATTTAAATTGTGTAGTGGAATAGAACATTTTAAGTTACTTATCCCCCGTATTTGAAAACGTCTTATTAAAAATTATGTTTTGGGGAAAAGTAACTTCTGAAAATACCTATCTCTAAAACTGTGAATAAAATTGGAAAGGTTTTAGAAAGTGTGATGTGATATAATTATTTTAAAAAAAGATAGGTATAAGTGGTTTTGGAAACTGGATAAAATGAATCAGATAATAGATGGTTGTGTAAGAGGCCCGTAACGGCCCAGCGGGTTTGCGTAAGTGGCTAAGTCGGTTGCACCCCTATTTGAACCGCTTAGTCCAGCGTGACAGAGACCTAGCTAGTCTCAATGTTTCAGAATAGGTTTGTGGTGGGATAGACTGATCAACTATTCCTAGAATTTGTCTAATTATATATATGATTTTGATTTAGTGGTTCCCGTAACGGAACAGATGATTTTGTGATTCCAGTAACGAAACAAATGATTTTGTAGTCCCCGTAACGGGACAAATGGTTTTATGGTCCCTGTAATGGAACAGTGGTTTTGGAAATGAAAATAGCATGCTAAAATTGGACTCTGGTATTTATGCACATCACACGATTGATGATATTGTTTTTCAGAGCATGCTAGTTTTGAATATCCAGTTCATGAATGTTTACCTTGCTTTTGTAAACAAGCTATAATTTCTGTTCCTATCACTGTTTTATTATAAATTACTTCACTTGTTATTCATATAATGGTACTGCTGAGCAATTGATTGCTCACCCTTGCAGAATGTTTTATATATGTACTGCAGATGCCTGGGAGATTCTTCCGCGGTAGTCAGGGCAGAGTTCCAGTTCCTTCCATGTCAGGCTCCTCTGAGGTAGTTGTGTTAGACCAAAGATGGTCTATTGAGTTGGTGTATTAAGATAGTTTAACTTACAACAGATAATGAAATTATTCTTACAATCTGACTATCTCTCTACCGCATGAAGCTTCTGCTAGCTCGATCCAACTCAACTGGAACCTTAGCCCGTACTTTGGACTGAGGAACTTCACTATCATCCATATTCTTTTCAACTATAAAATATATAAAAGAATCGCAAGGGTGAGTTAACTAACTCAACAAGCCTTAATAGGGATAACTGAGGTTAAGCAATAATCAAATGAAATGATTCAGAGGAATCAAGTTTCTTTTTAACTAATCATTAGAATTGGATATGCATTTAAGTTTTAAAAAAACCAAGGTTAGGCTGCTGATCAGTCACGCACTAACCCCGAGCGAAGCACACAGCTCTGCTCTACGAACTGGATCCAAGGCACACATTGGCCTAATTCGACCACGAATCTGGTCTGACCACGAATCTGGTCTGACCACGAATCTGGTCCACATAAAGAAAACTATCCAATTCTAAAACAATTCGGTGTAATAAACAATGTAATTCAATAAGCAAGATCATAATCAACAGCAATGAAATGATTTGGGGTGTAGTATCATATCTGTGTGGTTTGATGTCTGAGGATCAACAAAGGATGGTTTACAAAGAATAAGGCTTATGGCTCAAGATCAAGGAAAAATCAGGGTTCAAAGTTAAATAATTTAAAGCACTTGCATTATAAAACATGAGTTATTTTGAATAATAGTGACATGTTATGAAACAGTTCGAAAATATTGGCAATATATCTTGAAGAAAAGTTCAGAAGTACTTGCCTTACAGGGCTTTACAACTATTACTGATTAATTTTGAGCCGACTCTGTCGTTCAGGCTTTAACGTCCAATCACTAGATCCCATTGGATTTGACTTTGATACTCAAGTTTTTCTGTTGAAACTCTATTGAGCTCGTCGACTGACTACTAGGTCATCTCTAGTCCATCGTCCACTTTCAGGTTCCAGATTATAACCTACAGGGTCGAAATACCCTACGTTAGACGTCTAGGTATGCTTGACATATCCTCGATACTAATTCTTACCCAACGATATTCAAACCCGACTCGTAGTTATGAATATTATAATAACATACACAATAAATAGGGTTCACAATCTCAAAGATCGGTTCGATGTTCGTTTTCAGAAAATATATATACTCTTTATTTTACGAAATCGGGGTTATCGATTTGGCAAAATATTTCATCACATCATATAACCAAGTTCGTATAAAACACACATATATATATTCATAGTCACTCGACGTCCCGATAATCATCGGATACGTTCCCGTATATACGTAATTCAATTTCACGGAAATCGGGCAGCGTCTCCTTTATTTATCAAATTACCCGTCGAATACAATCGACATCCACAATAACCAAGCAATCATATAGTTAATTCAACACCTACCATTTATAATCAAATTCATTCAACAACAATCTCCGTCAAATTTCATAAATCCCAATCACAACCTCGATACATTCTTAATAATCACAATCACTGTAACCGTTCTATTACAATATTTACAATTAACTAATTCGATCCAGAATAAAAATATAAAACTACTTTTATTTATTTTAAAATATTAGGACTCAGAATTAATTCATCACAGCCCACCATCCGCTCGTAATGAGTCATCGCGAACGGCGGCAAAGTTTTGCGGGTACTCGATTAATTCTCGTGTTTCCAACGCGAAATTCCGCCGATTATTCAAAATATTTCTCGCACAAAATTTTTATATTTTATTTCACATAACCCAATCAATCAAATTCCTGCAGAAAATCAGTAAAATAATTAAAACGAAACCATCAACATGCGCGTATGCACGCGCCCAAAACACAGGGCCATAATTCATGGCCGGAAAATACAGAACCAGCCGAACAAAGCAGAAACGAGACACCCACAACACACACGCTTAACACACACAGTAATACACCCATATATACTTACATGTATATATGTATATACCACATAAATAAACAAATAAGGCAGGAAATCAAACCCACCCAGCGAACTGCCGGAAAAAAAATAGGGTCGATGGAAGTAAAGAAACCAGGAGCAGCGATGGTGGCACAACCGGGGAAGAAACCGGAATTTACAGAGATGGGGGTCGCCGGAAAGGGAAGTACGGCGACGCCAGAAACAACAGGGAAGGGGGAATCAAAAAGAAAGGAAGAGGGAGAGAGGAGACTTGAGAGAGAGATAGGGGACAAAGGGTACAGGGTGGGTGTTTGTGTGTTTTTGTTTTGTTTGTTGTTTTTTTTAAATAATCAACAACTGCCACGTACACAAATGCAGCAACAACCAAGCCTGAGAAGCAAACACGTGTCCCGTTATCTCGGTTTCTCTTGTAATTCACGAATAATCGAACCAAGTTGCGAGTAAAATAAACTCAAAAAATTATCAAAATAGTTCTAAAATATCACAAATAATTCGAAGTTATTAAAAATAATTTTTTCATAATTTTTAAAGTATTTTTAGAACACAACTTACATATGTATTTCATAATTAACGAACCAAGCTGCACTTAAAATAAATTCAGAAAATCATGAAAATAATCTTAAAATGTTAGAAATATCCCGAAGTAAATAAAAACGTAAATTTCGCAACTTTAAAATAATTTATAAAAACACACTTTATACCCCTTTTAACAAATAACCGAAACAAAACGCGGGTGAAATTAATCCCGAAAATTTCCAAAATAATTTTAAAATTCTCGGAATATTCCAAACTTAAATAAATATGAGTTTTATAATTTTTGAAGAATTCTAGAATTAAATATGGATTTTACAAATAAAAGCATTCAGAAAATCATTTAAAGATAAATAATTAATAAAATATTGTTTTCTCATTTTTATAAAATCCTAAATTTAATTATCATAATTATAAAATCATAAAAATAACTTTAGAAACATTCCCAATATTTATGCAAATAAATTTGCACTAAATCCACTTTTTGAAAGTGAAAATAATTCAATATGATCCCATAATTAATCGCGCGGACAATCCGGTACACCATAAATCACATATGGATAGTAATCAAATAACACATAGCGGTCAAAACCAACACACATATTTTATTTATTTAATAATTTCCATAATTACATAATTAAATAATTCAAAAATACACGAGTCGTTATATCCTTCCCCCCTTAAAAAGATTATGTCCTTAGAATCTGGTTTAATTACACAAGTGAGAATATCTGTCAAGCATATCTGACTCTAATTCCCAAGTAGACCCTTCTACTCGAGGGTTCAAACGTACTCACAATAGGTATGCACTGATTTCCAAGGACTTGCCTTTAACGATCAAGAATTTGGATTGATCACTATATGCAGAACAACTTGGACAAGAGCCCCATTGGCTCCTGATCAATCACTTAATTTAAACCAAATATTTATCACTTTAACATTGACAAGTAAAATACATTATATGTACACACTGGTGTGACGGTCATATCAACTCATGAACGACTTTATCTATATTTATCAATACCTCGAATGATTCACTAATTTTAGGACTTAACCTGTCCCTTTTACTTAGACTTATCCAGTTTTTTACAAGACGACACTTTTACTAACACTACTGGTCCTATTTCTATATTCATATTCTCTCTCAATATAATTTCGCCTTCTTTCTTTGTCTACGCTCTTGGTGTACTAAATTAACTTAGAATTTGACAACTTTCTTTCGCCCACTTTATTTCAATAAAAATGGGGACCTACACTTGCGTTCACATGAAGCTTGGTAAAGCGGTATTCCAAAGCTGACATCGCTAATAAATGATCATTCCAGTATTTCCTTAAAACTCAACCTCTCAACACAACTTACATTTCCTCAATCACTTCCGTACTTTGACTCTCCGTTTAAGGATGATAGGCGGTGCTCGTTTTCAACTTGGTTTCCAAACATTTGAATATCTCTTACTCTTTTCCATTAGTTAAGGCTGAAATGTAATCTCATATTTTCACGTACTGTTACCTTTAAATATTTGAACTTCAGATCCCACTCTTTCCAATTCGTTTATTAACTCCTCGGTGGTCTTAATTACATCCAATCCTTTCTGTCGGCATAAGGCATCTGCTATCATACGACTTCACTTAGGTAGTTGTTAATGGATTAATTCAGAATCTTTGGTTAACCTTAGTCATAATTTTATTCTTGAAGACTCAATGTACCGTTGCTTTCCTTCTGATTTTTGGAGAAAAATCATTGGGCATTCCACGCAGATTTCCTTATTCTTTGAGTAGCTTAGGATGTTATCAATAAATACATTTTTCTTATTTAAGTATTCCTTATACACCATGATCCTTAATTCCTTATAGTCACCTGATACACTTGTGATTTCACATAATATCACCAGAGCTTGCAATGCTCTTAACTTACTTTAATCGTAATCTCTGATATGTTCTCAGGTGGGATCTTAAGTTAATCCTTGAGACGTAACACACTTCTTAGATATGTCTCATAGGTAATCAATTCTTTGTAGGGGTCACTTCTTCTTATTCATTGTTTTATTAAATTCCCGACAATCAGTACATAATCATATAATTTCATTCTCTCTTCTTCTTTTTTCCAACAACATTACTAATACATTTTATGATTCGCTTCTTTTAAAATCACTCCTTGGTCTGCCTTGTTCACTAGGCCTTCAATACTTCATCTTACATTCTTTGACATGTCCAACACTTCCTAATTCATCTTGAAATTTCCTTTTTATACCTGGTTTTCACTATTTTTCTTTAAATTTCCATATATCTTGGCATTTCTTTAATAAATTAAATACCTCATATTGTGAATTCCATGTGGGATCTCATTTCTTAATTCTTTTGCTTGTAGCATCCAAGTGCTGGAAGAAAACCGGGGGATATCGTGATCGTTCTCCTGGGCTCATAAATTTCCTCTTATTAACTGCTAACATCGCGATCCATTATCTTCTCTTGACATCTTCTAATCTTTCCCTTAACAACTTCAACTGAAAGGTCATACTATCCATCCTTGCTCCTTTTTGGATTATAAACTCTGACTTCCAATTCCAACTTCTAAAATTCCATAGAAAATTCTTCTGGTACAGTTTATATGTTCATTTTCTCCTTTTTGCTTATCGTTTTCCTCTATATTTGCTTTTCCTCGTGAATACATACTTCAACCTCTTATGATCCGTATAAATTTCACATCTTTCTCCATACATATCATGTTTCCCAATCTTTTAAAATGAATATTATCACTGCTAGTCCCAGATTATGAATAGGATACTTCTGCTCATAAGGTTTCGGTTGTCTGGATGCATATACAATAACTTTATTGTATTGCATCAACACACATCCTATTCCCTTATGAGAAGCATCACTATAAACTACCAAATCTCCTTGATACTTTCAAATTGATAAAACAGGTGCTATAACCATTCTTTCATTTAACTCCGAAAACTTTCTTCACCCTGCTCCACTTTATAAAAACTTCTTGCATTTGTTGGTGCTTTTGATCTTTCTTTATTTATAGTAACTTTTATCCTTGTTGGATCTCCTTTTGCCTCTTCCTTACTAACTACTTATGCTAATAATTATGCTTCCTGCTATTAAAACTTTCGTCATGTAAACCTTACATACAACTTTTTTTTTCTCCGACTTCCTAGTTATTATTAAATGCTTCGCATGATCCTCCATTGATTTTAAGTAACACAAATACAACTCATCCAGATATTCCTTAAATATTATATCCATAGGTTTAATCTTCAATTTGGTGAAATACCAAGTCTTAAATCAATCTTATAAAAGTACTTTGCTTCTTTCGTTTGATCAAACAAATCATTGGGTCGAGGTAACAGATACTTGCTCTTGATAGTAAACTTGTTGAGCTTTCGCTAGTCGACACATAATCTCATACTTCCATCTTTCTTATTAATAATTAATACCGGTGCACCTTATGGGATACACTAGGTCTAATCACTTCTTCTTCTAACATCCCTTGCATCTGCTTTGCTAACTTCCTCATTTTAACTGGTACCATTTTGTGTAAGGCCTTGGTCACTGGCTTCGTCTCAGGTGCTAAGTCAATCGCGAGCTTCATTTCTCTATCTGGAGGAAATGTTGATAACTCATCTAGAAACATATCTTGAAACTCCTTAATTGCTATAAAATCTTCAAATTTTGTTTGCTTCTGACTTTTATGTATCCCATAATCACCACAATGCTCATATCTTGATCACCGTAATCATCATTAACAAATTCTTTACCTTCTTTCATCTTCTGAACCTCATCACCTTCTCATTTGGCGTCCTCAGAATTATCTTTTCATCACGATGATCTGTCTGGACATCACGCTTTAATAGTTAATCCATTCCTTAGAATAATATCAAATCCTCTTATCTTCCATGATATCAATTCTTCACAACTTATTGCCAGAAATCTCAATTCCACTATTGGGACTCACTTATTTAACAACTACACGTTCTTGACTTGCTAGTCCTTTAATCACAATCCTATCAATTCAACAGGGTAATTCCTCTTATCAATAAAACCTTGGGAGCTAAACAGTCAAGTTGCTCTCACATCTTTCAATACTTTAACATATAAAGTATCCATGATAATCATTCATATCACCACATCCGTATATGGAATAACATATTTCACAGGAAAATCGCAGTTTCTCATTCTCGGAGACGTATTCCTCATTGGAGTAGATTCCCTTGACTCTTAGTACATCCCTGACTGGGCTAGTGATTTGCAATTCTCGTCAAATGCCCTTGTTTGCTTTCCATGCGTGAGAGGTAGATGGAACTTTGCCCGCTTGGTCCATAATACATTGGTTTCTGTTGGAAAAACTCTTGCAAAGAACGACAGTACAACGAAACAACTAGGAGGATTCATAATTCAACAAAAATTAGAGTTAAAAAGAAAGAAGAAACAAGGATTTGAATATAAATGAGACAACCGTATTGGTACTTAAGATGGCCAGTCTTTCATACCATATGGCATACAACACATGATTAGCTGGCGTCCCACCCAACTCTTCGTCATTCTGACAAAGTGTCTCACCATAACACTGTTTGTCCCAATCAGAGAGCAAAACCCGAGGGAAACAATTAAATTTTAAAGGAATGCAATATCCTCCTTTTCGATGTCATAGCAAAGAGTTTATTTAAGAAAAGAAGTTCAAACTTATTTAAGAATCAAAAAGGAATATACGATGTAATATTGAAGGCAAGAACGATACCATTGGTCACCATCCATATTTCATTTGTATTCATCTTTCGAGCTCGTTCGATCATATCCCAATTGCGTCATATAACAACTTTAGAAAGTCCGCTGAAATGTCTTCGCAAATCAAGCATTATAATGAATTCTTACTTGCTAAGTTTTGCGTCTTTAACATCGTACTTACACGTATAATACTTTAACAATTCGATCAAAATGGCATCCCTACCAGGTAACTTCGAGTTTCCTCTTTGAATTTAGAATAACCACGTACCATTCGAAATAACGATCCTTTTGTTAATAATATTCTGCTTTTAGAGAGGTCTGGAAATCTTTCCAATCTTCTTCGATCACGCTCCGGCTTCTGTTAAATCAATGAATTCTTCGAACTCTGATAGTCCTAGTAATTGAATGTATAGTTACTCTGTAGGCTGATTCTGTCGTAAATTTTATCAAATAATACTTGCACCTTACTGTTAGGAATAATCAACTTCTTCATAATCATAGGTTACTTTGTTCTCGGAATTAGCAATACTAAGTCTGAAACAGCATCCTTCCAGGTAATCCGGGCTTTCTAACAAACAAGAAACTCAAGTAGTAACTTGACAACCAATGTTTAAAAATCATTTTATTCGAAAAGTCTTTTAGAAATTTGTAAAGGAAAATCTTTTTCGAAAACTTGTTTAAAAAGTTTGGAAAATCACAAACCTGGTTGTCCTTACTATATGAGTTGGTTGTTGTCCTTCCGATCTATAACAAGGTACCGAATTAAAGAAACGATCACATAAAGGTCCGTTCACTTCAATCTACCTTTTCTCCTTCATCGTGTCCATTTACCTTCCTTAATTGACAAAACTTCAATTGTCGTTGCACGTTATCTTATTCGTAGCTTCACATCAAGGCTCCCATACTGGTAATACTCCCGTTAACAACTTTGCAATCGTTAAGTGGAACAGACTATCCAATAGTCAACAAGTCGGCTAATATCACATCATCATGTTAAAATATATATCACATCATCATAACACCATTATCTAAGTCCAAGAAATCTCCAGATCCATAATCTTCTCTAACTTTCTATTTTCAGTACTTATCTACTCTATTCCACAAGCTAGTCATGGGTGGCCTAATCATTAATAGCTTCTTGTAACCAGGTAAGAGCTATCCTCCGAAACACTTGAATCTTCTTTCTAAACTTCTTCTCACCTTTATTTGTATCTCAATACTCACCATATACTGCGACTCCCGCATCCATCCTCATAGGTACAATTACTTCATAGGACAACTTTTAAACTGAGGGTATAGAACAGGGTGTAGGGTAAACTGAAGAGATACACTCAAAGCCGAATGTCTAGTAAAACAAGAATACACAAATGGAGGTTCTTAAATAGGTAGTCTCATATCAAGAGGTGGTGGAATAGCGTCGAATAGCTTGAAGAGGTATAACTGTTACAACAGAAGGTAATACTATTAATATTGACAAAAGAACAAGGTGCAATTCAAATATGGGAGAAGATGACGATCCTTGAATAGAAAGCTCCAAACGATCAGATGATACCGGGAAATTAGGATTTGCCATTGCCGTTGTCTGAAAATCACATCGCAAGCTAAGAATCCCGAATTGCAACACGAACTATGCCGGAGACCTACTATACAGTCGCACTCAACCTCACAACGTCCTATCTTCATATTCCCTATTCCTAATCCTAACCCTCTACCCAATCCCGACAACCTAGGCTTGTTTCAGTGACTTATAACCTGTAGCTCTGATACCAACCTGCGGTGCCCTCCAAACCCGGGTAAGAAGTTTGGGGTCCACAACACATACACAATATATAAACCTGTATACCAAATATTATTTGCAATGACCCTGTTTCACATAACCACGGATCGCAACAAGTTAAAGTATAAAAACAAGCCACAATATTAACCTTTATTACAACGTACCAAATCCCAACTAGTTTAACTTACAACTGATAATGAAATTATTCTTACAATCTGACTATCTCTCTACCGCATGAAGCTTCTGCTAGCTCGATCCAACTCAACTGGAACCTTAGCCCGCACTTTGGACTGAGGAACTTCACTATCATCCATATTATTTTCAACTATAAAATATATAAAAGAATCGCAAGGGTGAGTTAGCTCAGCAAGCCTTAATAGGGATAACTGAGGTTAAGCAATAATCAAATGAAATGATTCAGAGGAATAAAGTTTCTTTTTAACTAATCATTAGAATTGGATATGCATTTAAGTTTTAAAAAAACCAAGGTTAGGCTGCTGATCAGTCACGCACTAACCCCGAGCGAAGCACACAGCTCTGCTCTACGAACTGGATCCAAGGCACACATTGGCCAAATCCAACCACGAATCTGGTCCACATAAAGAAAACTATCCAATTCTAAAACAATTCGGTGTAATAAACAATTTAATTCAATAGGCAAGATCATAATCAACAACGATAAAGCATTGGTATAAAAGTGTATTGTAATTCTTGAGTATCACAAGGGTATATCAGGGTATGCATAAGAAACGGTTTCCAGTTTGTAAAGGATCGGGTATTAGACCAGTAATGATTTTTCAAGGTATAGTTCTTTGATGTGATAAATAATGGTTGGAGTATAAAAGTTTCCGTGTTTTCAAACAATTTTTTTCCAGTATTTGGTGTTTGGTAGTTATACATTTGGGGTGTAGTATCATATCTGTGTGGTTTGGTATCTGAGGATCAACAAAGGATGGTTTACAAAGAATAAGGCTTATGGCTCAAGATCAAGGAAAAATTAGGGTTCAAAGTTAAATAATTTAAAGGACTTGCATTATAAAACATGAGTTATTTTGAATAATAGCGACATGTTATGAAACAGTTCGAAAATATTGGCAATATATCTTGAAGAAAAGTTTAGAAGTACTTGCCTTACAGGGCTTTACAACTATTACTGATTAATTTTGAGCCGACTCTGTCGCTCAGGCTTTAACATCCAATCACTAGATCCCATTAGATTTGACTTTGATACTCAAGTTTTTCTGTTGAAACTCTATTGAGCTCGTCGACTGACTACTAGGTCATCTCTAGTCCATCGTCCACTTTCAGGTTCCCGATTATAACCTACAGGGTCGAAATACCCTACGTTAGACGTCTAGGTTTGCTTGACTTATCCTCGATACTAATTCTTACCCAAGGATATTCAAACCCGACTCATAATTATGAATATTATAATAACATACACAACAAATAGGGTTCACAATCTCAAAGATCGGTTCAGTGTTCGTTTTCGGAAAATACATATACTCTTTATTTTACGCAATCAGGGTTATCGATATGGGAAAATATTTCATCACATCATATAACCAAGTGCGTATAAAACACACACATATATATACATAGTCACTCGACGCCCCGATAATCATCGGATACGTTCCCGTATTTACGTAATTCAATTTCCCAGAAATTGGGCAGCGTCTCCTTTGTTTATCGGATTACCCGTCGAATATAATCGACGTCCACAATAACCAAGAAATCATACAGTTAATTCAACACCCACCGTTTATAATCCAAATCATTCAACACCAATCTCCGTCAAATTTCATAAATCCCAATCATAACCTCGATACACTCTTAATAATCACAATCACTATAACCGTTCCATTACAATATTTATAATTAACTAATTCGATCCAGAAAAAAATATATAAAACTATTTTTATTTATTTTAAAATATTAGGACTCAGAATTAATTCATCATAGCCCACCATCCGCTCGTAACGAGTCATCGCGAACGGCGGCAAAATTTCGCGGGTACCCGATTAATTCTCGAGTTTCCAACGCGAAATTCCGCCGATTATTCGAAATATTTCTCACACAAAATTTTTATATTTTATTTCACATAACTCAATCAATCAAATTCTTGCAGAAAATCAGTAAAATAATTAAAATGAAACCATCAACACGCGCGTATGCACGCGCCCAAAACACAGGGCCATAATTCATGGCCGTAAAACACAGAAACAGCCGGACAAAGAGGAAACGAGATACCCACAACACACACGCTTAACTCACACAACAATACACCCATATTTACTTACATGTATATATGTATATACCACAGAATTAAACAAATAAGGCAGGAAATCGAACCCACCCAGCGAACCGCCTGAAAAAAATAGGGTCGATGGAAGTAAAGAAACCAGGAGCAGCGATCGTGGCACAACCGGGGAAGACACCGGAATTAACAGAGATGGGGGTCGCCGAAAAGGGAAGTACGGCGGCGCCAGAAACAACAGGGAAGGGGGAATCAAAAAGAAAGGAAGAGGGAGAGAGGAGACGTGAGAGAGAGATAGGGGAGAGAGGGTACAGGGTGGGTGTTTGTGTGTGTTTGTTTTGTTTGTTGTTTTTCTTTAAATCATCAACAACTGCCACGTACACAAATGCAGCAACAACCAAGCCTGAGAAGCAAACACGTGTCCCGTTAAGTCGGTTTCTCCAGAAATTCGCGAATAATTAAACCAAGTTACGAGTAAAATAAACTCAAAAAATTATCAAAATAGTTCTAAAATATCACTAATAATTCGAAGTTATTAAAAATAATTTTTTCATAATTTTTAAAGTATTTTTAGAACGCAACTTACATCCGTATTTCACAATTAACGAACCAAGCTGCACTTAAAACAAATTCAGAAAATCACGAAAATAATCTTAAAATGTTAGAAATATCCTGAAGTAAATAAAAATGTAAATTTCGTAATTTTAAAATAATTTCAAAAATGCACTTTATACCCCTTTTAACAAATAACCGAAATAACGCGCGGGTGAAATTAATCCTGAAAATTTCCAAAATAATTTAAAAATTCTCGGAATATTCCAAACTTAAATAAATATGAGTTTCATAATTTTTGAAGAATTCTAGAATTAAATATGGATTTTAAAAATAAAAGCATTCAGAAAATCATTTAAAGATAAATAATTAATAAAATATTAATTTCTTAATTTTATAAAATCCTAAAAATAATTATTGTAATTAAAAAATCATAAAAACAATTTTAGAAACATTCCCAATATTTATGCAAATAAATTTGCACTAAATCCACTTTTGAAAGTGAAAACAATTCAATACGATCCCATAATTAATCGCGCGGACAACCCGGTACACCATAAATCACATATGGATAATAATCAAACAATATATAGCGATCAAAACTAACACACATATTTTATTTATTTAATAATTTCCATAATTACATAATTAAATAATTAAAAAATACACGAGTCGTTATACCAACTCCTTACCCGGGGTTGAGGCCGTCACAGTTGGTATCAGAGCTACAGGTTTGAGTCCCTAATCTAGGTTATGAATAGAGTCAAAAGAGTGTAAAAAGGTTTATATAAAGGTTGAAGTCAACAACTCAATCAGATGAGCGAGTTTAAGAGTTCAGTCGAGGATTTCGAGGGCGAAACCCTGACGCCTGTTGAGGATTGGCTGGAACTGCCCTAGCTTTTAGTATGTCTCCTTCGTATATGTATTATTGGTACTATCCGATAGAGATTTTTAGTGTTCCTCTCGAGAATACAAGTCTGATTGAGAGAATTCAGCTTTTGAGTGGACCTTGATGTGTCCGTTGAAGAGACACCAACGTTATTCCTAAATATCGCATTTTCTATATTAAGGAATGTTGTTGGACCAAGTATGCGATATCGGTGAGTTCAGATGAAATGATAGTAGTTTGTGGCTGCTATGACAGCCAAGTATCATAGTGAATGTGAACCAGTACTTTGGTTTATATCTTGAACCCTTATACGTCTTTCTTGAGACATATTTTGTTTCCAGATTAATTATTTTCTATCCCATAAGTTGCTTACTTTTCTTGTGAGGAAGTTATAAACTCGAAGTAAGCAACCTGGGATTCTGTTGATTCCATTATAAATCAGACTTTCTCCCTCCCCATTTGTGAATTTTTTTTATCTAAACATTGTTTCTTTCCTCAGTGACTCTTTCGGTTGATTGGGGCAAACAATGCATATGAGTTGACCATTTGTCTGTGTTATAACGACCCGTGTATTTTTGAATTATTTAAATATGTGATTATTATGGAAATTATTAAATAAAATATGTGTCTTGTTTTTTGCAGCAGTATGTTGATATATACTATTGGTCTGTGATTTATTGGTGTAAAGGATTGGAATGTGTAGTTAAAAATCGAGTTATATTGCTCTGTTTTTTTAAAAGGTGATTTTATTACAGTTTTGAAAATCCGTAAATATTTGGATTATCTCTAAAATTAGTTTTATGATTTTATAATTTCAATAATTATTTTTGGGATTTTACAAAATTTAAAAATCAATATTTTATTGATTATTTAATCCTGTATGATTTCCTGATTACATTTAATTGTAAAATCCGTATTTAATTCCAGAATTTTTCAAAAATCACAAAATTCATATTATTCTAAGTTTATAATATTCTGAGAATTTTAAAATTATTTTGGTAATTTTCGGGATTAATTTCACCCACGCGTTGTTCTGTTAATTATTAAAAAGCGGGTATAAAGTGCACTTCGAAAATGGTTTTAAAATTTTGAAAGTTACGTTTTTATAAATTTCGGGATATTTCTAAAATTTTAAGACTGTTTCCGTGATTTTCTTAAATTATTTTACGTGTTGCTTGGATCGTTAATTGTTAAATGCGGGTACGAGTTGCATTTCGAAAATGCTTTAAAATTTTGGAATTTTATCCTATTAGTTTCAGAATTCTTTTAGGAAATTTTAATAGCATTTTGGGGTCATTCTGATTAATATTTATTTGCATGTTATTCCGTTAAATGAATAAAATCGATTCATAATTGGGCTTCCACTCGGGAAAACTGAACACGTGTCAAACTGCTATAACACTGCTATACACTTGCTGCACACAGATTGGCTGAGGTTTTGAGAGAAAATTAAAAAAACAAAAATAAAAACAAAATACATATGAACACACACACAGAACTTCTGTGTGTGCATCTCGGCCCTCTTTGTTTCTCTCTAACTCAGTGGTGTCATCTCTCAAACTTTCACAAATCTCTCATCCCCTGCCTTCACTCTTCTGTTTCTTTTATTCCTCGGCTCATCTCGTTTACCTTGGTAAGTCCAGACCGTCTGTTCCCTGCTTTCCGATCGCCGCCGTCCTTCGTTTTCCGGCGAGGCGGCTGTGGTGGCACATGTGACTCGTTCTGTGTTTATATGTGTGTATATTCGCGTACGGGGATCAGTTAGTGTTAGTTTGCTCTATTTCTTCCTGGTATCGCCTGTTTTATTTTCCGGTTACCGCAGGTTTCATTCTGGCGTGGTGACCGGCGCGTGTGCGCGTGCTCTTGCGTGTCTGTTTGTGATGATTCCGTGCTCGGTTGTGCTACTGTGTTGTCCTGATCGATTAAAGTTTTATTATTTTGTTCTGCAGGAATTGATTGAGTAACATTCGTGAAATAATAAATAATTCCGAGCAAGAAATAATAATAATAATCGGTGGAATTATTGCGTTGGAAACCCGGGATTTAATCGGGCACCCGCAAAATTTCGCCGCCGTCGGCGATGAGCCTTGGCGAGCCGACGGTGGACTATGATGTTTATTCTGAGTCCTAATATTTTAAAATAAATAAATTAATTCGTAAAATATCTTTGAAACGAGAATTTGATTTTACATTAAGTCGAGTACGTAATTTAGTTGACGAGTTGTGATTGGATTGATTGTTGGGTTGAACTGATGATTGGGATTGTGGTTGTTGTGAATTGGATTGTCATTATTAAATTGACGTCGATGGATGTTTCGACGGGTAGTCCAATAAACAAAGGGGACGCTGTCCGATTTCCGGAAAATCGAACTATGGAAATACGGGAGCGTATCCGAGGATTATCAGGACATCGAGCCAGTATAAGTAAATATATATACGTATGTTTTATACAGAACCTAATTGTATGTTGTGTTGTATGTTTTGTCCAAAACACAGTAACCCTAATTTTGTAAAATAACGAGTATACGTATTTTCTAAAAATGAACACTGGATCGATTTCAAGAATGTGAACCCTAATTATTGTCTATGTTATTCTAATATGAATAATTACGAGTCGGGTTTGAATATCGTTGGGTAAGAATTAGTATCGAGGATATGTCAAGCATACCTAGACGTCTAACGTAGGGTATTTCGACCCTGTAGGTTATAGTCGGGAACACTGAAAGTGGATGATGGACTAAAGATAACCTAGCAATCAGTCGACGAGCTCAGTAGAGTTTTAACAGAAAAATCTGAGTGTCGAAGTCGAATCCAATGGGATCTAGTGGTTGGATGTTAAAGCCTGAGTGACAGAGTCGGCTCAGAATTGATCAGTAATAGTTGTTAAGCCTATAAGGAAAGTATTTCTGAACTTTTCTTCAAGATATATTACCAATGTTTCTGAACTATTTCATAACATGTCGCTATTATTAAACATAACTCTTGTTTTATAATGCAAGTGCTTTAAACTGTTCAACCTTGTACCCTGATTTTCTTGATTTTGAGACATAAGCCTGACTCTTTGTAAATCATCCTTTGTTGATCCTCAGACACCAAACCACACATATATGATACTACTCCCCAAATGTTTAACTACCAAACACCAAACACTGGAAGAAAATTGTTTGAAAACACAGAAACTTTTATACCCCAACCATTCTTTATAACATCAAAAAACTATACCTTGAAAAATCATTACTGATCTAATACCTGATGCCTTTACAAACTAAAAACCGTTTCTTATATATACCGAGATATACCCTTGTGATACTCATGAATCGCATTACATTTTTATACCAATGCTTTATCACTGTTGATTATGATCTTGCTTATTGAATTACATTGTTTGTTATACTGAATTGTTTTAGAAATGGATAGTATTCTTTATGTGGACCAGATTCGTGGTCAGACCAGATTCGTGGTCGAGTTAGGCCAATGTGTGCCCTGGATCCAGTTCGTAGAGCAGAGCTGTGTGCTTCGCTCGGGGTTAGTGCGTGACTGATCAGCAGCCTAACCTTGGTTTTCAAACCTTAAAATAAATATCCAATTCTAATGACTAGTTAAAAAGAAACTCGATTCCTCTGAATCATCTCATTTGATCATTGTTTAACCTCAGTTATTGTTATTATGACTTGTTGAGCTAGTTAGCTCACTCTTGCGAAACTTTTTATATATTTTACAGTAAAAAAGGATATGGATGATAGAGAAGCTCCTCAGTCCAAAGTGCGGGCTAAGGTTCCAGTTTGAGTATGATCAAGCTAGCAGGAGCTTCACGCAGTGGAGAGATAGTATGATTGTAAGAAAAACTTTATTATCAATTGTAAGTTAAGTCAGTCGGGATTTGGTACGATGTAATAAATTAAGGTTGTGGCTTGTTTTCTTACTTTAACCTATTGTGATCCGTGGTATTGTGAAGCAGGGTCATTATAAATAATATTTCTTATACAAGTATATATATTGTGTATGTGGTGTGGACCCCAAACTTCTGACCCGGGTTTGGAGGGCGCCACAGGTTGATATCAAAGCTACAAGTTATAAGTCACTGAAACAAGCCTAGATTGTCTGGATTGGGTAGAGGGTTAAGATTAGGAATAGGAAATAGAAAGATAAGACGTCGTGAGGATGAGTGCGACTATATAGTAGGTCTCCGGCACGGTTCGTGTTGCGATTCGGGATTCTTAGCTTGCGACGTGATTTCCAGACAACGGCAATGGCAGATCCTGATTTCCCTATATCCTCTGATCGTTTGGAGTTTTCTGCTCAAGAATCATCATCTTCTCTCGGATTTGATTTGCATCTTGTTCCTCCATCAGTATTAATGATATTACCTTCTGTTATGACAGCTGCCCCTCTTTAAGCTATTCCACACAATTCTACCACCTCTTGTTATGAGACTACCTATTTAAGAACCTCCATTCGTTTATTCCTATTTTACTGGGCATTCGGTTGTGAGTGTATCTCTTTAGTTTACCCTACACCCTGTTCTATACCCCCAGTTTAGAACTCGTCCTATGAAGCAATTGTACCTACGAGGGCGGATTCGGGTGTTATAGTAAATGGTAAGTATTTGAGATATAAATAAAGGTGAGACGATGTTGAGAAGAAGATTTAAGTGTTCCGGAGGATAGCTGTTACCAGATTAAACGAGACCACTAGTGAATAGACCACCCGTGATTAGCTTGTGGGATGGACTAGAGGAGTTTTGAAAGATTTAGAGAAAAAAGTATAGATCTGGAATTTTCGTAGAATTAAATGATGGTGCTATGATAAATGCGATATGTAAAGTAGTGATGTGATGTGATATGAGCAAATTTTGGTTCTATAAAAATAGACTTGTTGACTATTGGATAGACTGTTCCCCTTAATGATTACAAAGTTGATGATGGAAGTATTACCAGTATAGGAGCTTTGATGTGAAGCTACGAATAAGGTAACATGCAACGACAACTAAAGTTTTCATCGATTAAGGAAGGCAAATGGACTCGATAAAGGAGAAAAGGTAGATCGAAGTGAACGGACCTTTATGTGATTGTTTCTTTAATTTGGTACCTTGTTATAGGTCGAAAGGACAAAAACCAACTCATATAGTAAGGACAACCAAATTTGTGATTTTCAAAATTTTTAACAAGTTTTTGAAAAAGATTTTCCTTACAAAATTTCTAAAAGCCTTTTTGAATAAAATAAGTTTTAAACCTTGGTTGTCAAGTTACTACTTGAGTTTCTTGTTTGTTAAAAGACCCGGATTGCCTGGAAGGATACTTATTTCCGACTTAGTATTGTTAATTCAGAGAACCAAGTAACCCACGATTATGAAGGAGTTGATTATTCCTAACAATAAGATGCACATATTGTTTGACAAAATTTACAACAGAATCAGCGTACGGAGTAACTATATATTCGATTACTAGGACTATCAGAGTTCGAAAAATTCATTGATTTAATAGGAGTGGGAGCATGACCGAAGAAGATTGGGAAGATTTCCAAATCTTTCCAAAAGAAGAATATTATTAACAAAAGGATCGTTATGTTGAATGATTCACAGTTATTCTAAATTAAAAAGAGGAAACTCGAAGTTATCTGGTGGGAACGCCATTATGATCGAATTATTAAAGTATTATACGTGTAGGTGCGATGTTAGAGACGCAAGACTTAACAAGTAAGAATCTATCATAATGTTTAATGTGCGAAGGTATTTTAGCGTACCCTCTGAAGTTGTTATATGACACAATTGGGATATGATCGAACAAGCTCGAATGATGAACACAAGTGGAACGTGGATGGTGACCAATGGTATCATTCTTGTCTTCAATATTACAACTTATATTCCTTTTTGATTCTTAAATAAGTATGAACCTCTGTTCTTAAATAAACTCTTTGCTATGATATCAAAAAGGAGGGTATTGCATTCCTTTCAAATTTAATTGTTTCCCTCAAGTTTTGCTTTCTGATTAGGACAAACAGTGTTATGGTGAGACACTTTGTCAGAATGACGAAGAGTCGGGTGGGACGCCACCTAATCATGTGTTGTACGCCATATGGTATGAAAGACTGGCCATCTTAAGTACCAATGTGGTTGTCTCATTTATATTCAAATCCTTACTTCTTCTTTCTTTTCAACTCTAATTTTTGTTGAATTTTGAATTCTTCTAGTCATTTCGTTGTACTATCGTTCTTTGCAGGAGGTTTTCAAACAGAAATCAACGTATTATGAACCAAGCAGACGAAGTTCCATCTACCTCTCATATATGGGAAGGAAATAAGGGCATATGACAAGGATTGCAATCACTATCCCCAGTAAGGATCCACTAAGAGCAAAGGGAATCTACTCCAATAAGGAATGCGTCTTCGAGAACAAGAATATGCGATTTTCCTGTGAAATATATTGTTCAGATTACGGACGTGACAACATGGATGATTATGGTAAATACCTTATGCGTTAAAGTATTAAAAGATGTTAGAGAAACTTAATTGTTTACCTCTCAAGGTTTTGTTGATGAAATGAATTACTCTGTTGAATTGATGAGATTATGATTAAAGGACTAGCAAGTCAAGAACGTGTAATTGTTACATAAGTGAATACCAATGATGGAATTGAGATTTCTGGCAATAAGTTGTGAAGAATTGATATCATTTGAGACAAGAGGACTTGACATTATTCTAAGGAATGGATTAACTATGGAAGCATGAGGCCCAAACAAACCGTCATGATGAAGAAATAGTCCTGAAGACATTAAGTGAGAATATGCTGAGATATAAAGGAAGAAGGAGAGTAAAGAATTTGTTAACGATGATTACGGTGATCAAGATGTGAGCATAATGGTGGTCATGAGATAAATAAAAGTCAGAAGCAAACAAAATTTGAATATTTTATAGCAATTAAAGAGTTTCAAGATATGTTTCCAAATAAGTTATCAACATTTCCTCCAGATAGAGAAGTGAAGCTCACGATTGACTTAGCACCTGAAACGAAGCCAGTGACCAAGGCCTTACACAAAATAGCACCAGTTAAAATGAGGAAGTTAGCAAAGCAGGTGCAAGAGATGTTAGAGGAAGAAGTGATTAGACCCAGTGTATCCCATAAGGTGCACCGGAATTAATTATTAATAAGAAAGATGGAAGTATGAGATTATGCGTCGACTAGCGAAAGCTTAACAAGTTTACTATAAAGAGTAAGTATCTGTTACCTCGACCCAATGATTTGTTTCACCAAACGAAAGAAGCAGAGTACTTTTATAAGACTAATTTAAGACTTGGTATTTCACCAATTGAAGATTAAACCTATGGATATATCAAAGGTAATTTTTAAAACTAGGTATTGTTCTCATATTGTCATTTGGATCAACCAATATACCAGTAATATTTGAACTTGATGGACAGAAACTTTAAGGAATATCTGGATAAGCTGTAGTGTAACATTTAAGGTCAACGGAGAACCATGCAAAGCATTTAAGGATAACTGGGAAGTTGGAGAAGAAAGAAGATGTATGAAATATAGTTCTTAGCATAAATAGTCAATATGGAGAAGATCAAAAGAGATTCAGCAGAAATTAAAGTTACTATGAATGAAAAGAGACCAGAAACACCAACAAAAGTAAAAAGTTTTATCAGGGGCCGGTTACTATCAAAAATTTGTGCAAGATTTCTTAAAAGTTGCAATATCTTGGACGAAGCTAACCAGGAAAAGTAAGAAGTTTATATGAAATGGAGAAGGGTGAAGAAAGTTTTGTGGAGATAAATGAAAGAATGGTTACAACACCTTCTCTATCAATTTGAAGGTATTAAGGAAATTTGGTAATTTATAGTGATGCTTCTTATAGGGAGTAAGATGTGTGTTGATGCAGCACAATAAAGTATTGTATATGCACCTAGACAACCAAAACCTTATGAGCAAAAAGGAAAGAATGAACATAGAGACTGCACCGGAAGAATTAACTATAGAACTCTGGAAGTTGGAATTGGAAGCTAAAGTTCATAATCAAAAAGGAACAAATATGGATACTATGACCTTTCAGTTGAAGTTGTGAAGGGAAAGATAAGATGTCAAGAGAAGATAATGGATTACAATGTTAGTGGTTGTTAAAAGGAAATTTATGAGCCCAGGAGGACGATCACAATATCCCCAGGTTTTCTTCCAGCACTTGGATACTACAAGTAGAAGAATTAAGAAATGAGATTCCACAGGGAATTCAGAATATTAAGTATTTAAGTTATTGAAGAGATGCCAAGATATATGGAAATTTACAGAAAATAGTGATAACCAGGTATAAGAAGGAAATTTCAAGATAGATCAGAAAGTGTTGGACATGTCAAAGAGTTAAGATGAAGTATTCGAAGGCCTAGTGGATAAGGCAGACCCAGGAAGTGACTTTACAAGAGGCGAATCGTGAAGTGTACCAGTGATGTTAAGGGAGAAAAGGAATGAAATTATGAGAGTATGTACTGATTATCGGGAGTTTAGCAAAACAACGAATAAGAATAAGTGACCCCTACAAAGAATTAATTTCCTACGAGACCTAATTCAGGAAGTGTGTTATGTTTCGGGGATTAACTTAAGATCCGACCTGAGAATATATCAGAGATTATGGTTAAAATGAGTTATGAGCATTGCAAGCTCCGGTGATGTTATGCGAGATAACAAGTTTATCAGTTGTCTATAAGGAATTAAGGAACATGTTATATAAGGAGTACTTAGATAAGCAAACTGTATTTATTGATAACATCCTTAGCTACTCAAGGAATAAGAAAGTCTATGTGGAATGCCCAAGGATTTTTCTCCAAAGATCAAAAGGAAAGCAACTATACATTGAGTTTTCAAGAATGAAATTTTGACTAAGGTTAACAAAGGATTCTGAATTAATCCATTAACAACTACCTAAGCAAAGTTGTATGGTAACGGATGCCTTATGCCGACAGAAAGGATTGAATGTAATTAAGACCACCGAGGAGTTAATAGATGAATTGGAAATAGTGGAATCTGAAGTTTAAATACTTAAAGGTGATAATACGTGAATAAATGAGATTACTTTTCAGCCCTAGCTGATAGAAACGAATTGGAGATGTTTAAATATTTGGAAATAAAGTTGAAAATGCACATCACCTACCAACCTTAAGCGAAGGATCAAAGTGAGGAAGCGATCCATTAAAAATAAGATATTGGAGAGGTGGAGTTTTAAGGAAAACTGGGATGATCACTTATCATCAATGTCAGCTTTAGAATACTACTTTACCAAGCCTTATGTGGGTGCAAGCGTAGGTCCCCACTTTATTGAGATAAAATAGGAGAAAGGAAGTTGTCAAATTCTAAGTAGTATTGATTGAACACCAAGGGTGTAACGATATTGATTGAAGCAGCTCAGAGTAGACAAAGAAAGAAGCGGAATTGTATCGAGGGAGAGTGTGAATATAGAAATAGGACCAGTAATGTTAATAAAAATGTTATGTTGTAAGAGAGTGGATAAGTTTGAGTAGAAGGGACAAGTTAAGTCCTAAAAATTAGTAAACCATTCGAGGTATTGATAAATATAGATAAAGTTGTTCATGAGTTGATGTTACCGTCGCAACAGTATGTGCATATGATTTGTTTGGCCTGTTAATGTTAAAGCGATAAGTATTTGATTTGAATTAAGTGATTGATCAAGAGCCAATGGGGCTCTTGTCCAAGTTGTTTTGCATATACTGATCAATCCAAATTCTTGATCGTGAAAGGCGAGTCATTGGAAATGAGTGTATATCTATAGTAAGTACGTTTGAAATCCTCGAGTAGAAGAGTCTACTTGGAAACTAGAGTCAGATATGCTTGACAAATATCCTCACTTGTGTAATTAGACCAGATTCTAAGGACATAATCTTTTTAAGGGGGAAGGATATAACGACCCGTGTATTTTTGAATTATTTAAATATGTGATTATTATGGAAATTATTAAATAAAATATGTGTCTTGTTTTTGGCAGCAGTATGTTGATATATACTATTTGTCTGCGATTTACTGGTGTAAAGGATTGGAATGTGTAGTAAAAAATCGAGTTATATTGCTCTGTTTTATTTTTAAAAGGTGATTTTATTACAGTTTTGAAAACCCATAAATATTGGGATTGTCTCTAAAATTAGTTTTATGATTTTATAATTTCAATAATTATTTTTGGAATTTTACAAAATTCAAAAATCAATATTTTATTAATTATTTAATCCTGTATGATTTCCTGATTACATTTAATTGTAAAATCCGTATTTAGTTTCAGAATTTTTCAAAAATTACAAAATTTATATTATTCTAAGTTTATAATATTCTGAGAATTTTAAAATTATTTTGGTAATTTTCGGGATTAATTTCACCCGCGCGTTGTTCCGTTAATTATTAAAAAGCGGGTATAAAGTGCACTTCGAAAATGGTTTTAAAATTTTGAAAGTTACGTTTTTATAAATTTCGGGATATTTCTAAAATTTTAAGACTATTTCTGTGGTTTTCTGAAATTGTTTTACGTGCAACTCGGATCGTTAATTGTTAAATGCGGGTACGAGTTGCATTTCGAAATGCTTTAAAATTTTGGAATTTTATCCTATTAGTTTCAGAATTATTTTAGGAAATTTTAATAGCATTTTGGGGTCATTCTGATTAATATTTATTTGCATGTTATGCCGTTAAATGAATAAAATCGATTCATAATTGGGCTTCCACTCGGGAAAACTGGACACGTGTCAAACTGCTATAACACTGCTATACACTTGTTGCACACAGATTGGCTGAGGTTTTGTAATAAAATAAAAAAAACAAAATACATATGAACACACACACAACTTTTGTGTGTGCATCTCGGCCCTCTTTGTTTCTCTCTAACTCAGTGGTGTCCTCTCTCAAACTTTCACAAATCTCTCATCTCCTGCCTTCACTCTTCTGTTTCTTTTATTCCTCGGCTCATCCCGTTTACCTTGGTAAGTCCAGACTGTATGTTCCTTGCTTTCCGATCGCCGCCATCCCTCGTGTTCCGGGGAGGCGGCTGTGGTGGCGCGTGTGACTCATTTCTGTGTTTATATGTGTGTGTATTCGCGTATGGGGATCAGTTAGTGTTAGTTTGCTCTATTTCTTCCTGGTATCGCCTGTTTTATATTCCGGTTACCACCGGTTTCATTCCGGCGTGGTGACCGGCGCGTGTGCGCGTGCTCTTGCGTGTCTGTTTGTGATGATTCTGTGCTTGGTTGTGCTACTATGTTGTCCTGATCGATTAATGTTTTATTATTTTGTTCTGCAGGAATTGATTGAGTAAAATTCGTGAAATAATAACTAATTCCGAGCGAGAAATAATAATAATAATCAGTGGAATTATTGCGTTGGAAATCTGGGATTTAATCGGGCACCCGCAAAATTTCGCCGCCGTCGGCTCATCCGACGGTGGACTATGATGTTTATTCTGAGTCCTAATATTTTAAAATAAATAAATTAATTCGTGAAATTATCTTTGAAACGAGAATTTGATTTTATATTAAGTCGAGTACGTAATTTAATTGACGAGTTATAATTGGATTGATTGTTGGGTTGAACTGATGATTGGGAGTGTGGTTGTTGTGAATTGGATTGTCGTTATTGAATTGACGTCGATGGATGTTTCGACGGGTAGTCCGATAAACAAAGGGGATGCTGTCCAATTTATGGAAAATCGAACTACAGAAATACGGGAGCGTATTCGAGGATTATCGAGACATCGAGCGAGTATAAGTAAATACATATACGTATATTTTATACAGAACCTGATTCTATGTTGTGTTTGTTTTGTCCAAAACACAATAACCCTAATTTCTTAAAATGACGAGTATATGTATTTTCTAAAAACGAACACTGGATCGATTTCGAGAATGTGAACCCTAATTGTTGTCTGTGTTATTCTAATATGAATAATTATGAGTCGGGTTTGAATATCGTTAGGTAAGAATTAGTATCGAGGATATGTCAAGCATACCTAAACGTCTAACGTAGGGTATTTAAACCCTGTAGTTTATAGTCGGGAACACTGAAAGTGGATGATGGACTAGAGATAACCTAGCAATCAGTCGACGAGCTCAGTAAAGTTTCAACAAAAAAACCTGAGTGTCGAAGTCGAATTCAATGGGCTCTAGTGGTTGGACGTTAAAGCCTGAGCGACAGAGTCGGCTCAGAATTGATCAGTAATAGTTGTAAAGCCTGTAAGGTAAGTGTTTATGAACTTTTCTTCAAGATATATAACCAATGTTTTTGAACTATTTCATAACATGTCGCTATTATTAAACATAACTCCTGTTTTATAATGCAAATGCTTTAAACTGTTTAACCTTGTACCCTGATTTTCTTGATTTTGATCCATAAGCCTGACTCTTTGTAAATCATCCTTTGTTGATCATCAAACACCAAACCACACATATATGATACTACTCCCCAAATGTTTAACTGCGAAACACCAAACACTAGAAGAAAATTGTTTGAAAACACGGAAACTTTTATACCCCAACCACTCCCTATAACATCAAAGAACTATACCCTTAAAAATCATTACTGATCTAATACCTGATGCCTTTACAAACTGAAAACCGTTTCTTATATATACCCAGATATACCCTTGTGATACTCACGAATTGCATTACGTTTTTATACCAATGCTTTATCACTGTTGATTATGATCTTGCTTCTTGAATTACATTGTTTATTATACTGAATTGTTTTAGAATTGGATAGTTTTCTTTATGTGGACCAGATTCGTGGTCAGACCAGATTCATGGTCGAGTTAGGCCAATGTGTGCCCTGGATCCAGTTCGTAGAGCAGAGTTGTGTGCTTCGCTCAGGGTTAGTGCGTGACTGATCAGCAGCCTAACCTTGGTTTTCAAAACGTAAAATGAATATCCAATTCTAATGACTAGTTAAAAAGAAACTTAATTCCTCTGAATCATCTCATTTGATCATTGTTTAACCTCGGTTATCGTTATTGTGACTTGTTGAGCTAGTTAGCTCACTCTTGCGAAACTTTTTATATATTTTACAGTCAAAAAAGATATGGATGATAGAGAAGCTCCTCCGTCCAAAGTGCGGGCTAAGGTTCCAGTTTGAGTCGAATCGAGCTAGCAGGAGCTTCACGCGACGGAGAGATAGTACGATTGTAAGAAAAACTTTATTATCAATTGTTAGTTAAGTCAGTCGGGATTTGGTACGATGTAATAAATTAAGGTTGTGGCTTGTTTTCATACTTTAACCTGTTGCGATCCGTGGTATTGTGAAGCAGGGTCATTATAAATAATATTTCTTATACAAGTATATATATTGTGTACGTGGTGTGGACCCCAAACTTCTGACCCGGGTTTGGAGGGCGCCACATGTGTGACAGAAGGGTCTGGTGGGACACCACCGAATTATGTGATGTGAATTATCCAGTAACAAGACTGGCCATCTAATGTACTTGTATGGTTGTTCTCAGTCATACCTACATCTTCTTCACTGTTTCTTCTTATTCGATTCCCTTGAGCTGGAAATTTCATTTGATATTCTATGATAATAAATTTTTGCGATTAGATGGTCCTCGTTATTGAAAGCAAATAAAAGTTGATTGTCAGGAAGAATGAAAGTCCTATATCAGGATGTTATTTAAGAATAAGGGTAGCAGCGAGGGTTCAGGATCTGATGAGGGAGTTATAGCCTCGAGAAAAGCAATTCAGCGGTTGAGGTATCACTTGTGGGTGATAAGAAATCATCCTTAGAGGAATGGTTGGTTGAAATTTGGACTATGGTGCGTAGAAGAGTCCAGTGTTCCTTAAGTTGACTTGATTTACCAGTTTGTTCTATGTAATTGGTGGTTTATATAGCCAGCCCAGTCTCGTAGTATATCATATTAGTGTTGATGTGGTAATTGAGTAGTGACGGGAAGTTAGTCAGTTGCTGTTGTAGTAAGGAGCCACGCTACTGTGATTAGTTTCTTTATAATTCAGTTTTCCTATATTGTTGTTGATTCTGCTACTGTCATCATTGCTATTGTTGCTAGTGTTGTTAATCTAGATTTCTTTTATAAATGGACCTTGATATTAAAGACATGGGTATTGTGATTGGGCAGCATTTTCCTGATACAGGTGCACCGTTTAAACGGTGATATCTTTTGTCAACTATTCTTGTTATGTTTTGAATAAACTCATCTTTATATTTTAGGAAAATGTCACCCAAGAAAGCTATCCAGTCTAAAGAAAATAGTAGTAGTGTTGTTGTGGGTCCAGTTATAAATGAAATTCTGGATTTGTTGTGCTAGCAGTAACAACAACAGCAGCAGTTAATCCAACAGGTACAGCCGTAACAACTACTGTTACAGCAGCAACAGTAAGGAGTGAACCAAGGTGTTAATTTTAAATCCTTTCAGAATGTTAACCCTCCCGAATTTAAGGGTGAACTTAATCCAGTAGTTGTTGGAGCATGGTTAAAAGAGATGGAGAAAGCTTTCAACCTTGTCCAAGTAAGCGATAATCTTAAGACTGAATATGCAAGTTATTTCTTAAAAAAAGAAGCGAATTATTGGTGGGAGTCAAACAAGGCGTTAGAAAGAGAAGGCCCTGTTCCATGGGCTAGGTTTATTGAGTTATTTTTGGAAAAAGATTTTCCTGACTGTGTGAGGAATCAAATGGAGATTGAGTTCCTAAAATTGAAGCAAGGTGATAGAAGTGTAGTTGAGTATGAGGCTAAGTTCACAGAGTTGGCTAGGTTTGTACCAGACTATGTGTACTCTGAAGCTCAGAGGGAAAGAAGGTTTCTACAAGGATTGAAGCCTAAGATTCGCAGCGGAGTTGTGGCATTGCGACTCAAGACGTATCCTTCCATAGTTCAGGCCGCCTTAGTAATTGAATTTGATCAGAAGTTAGCCTCTAGAGAAAAAGAAGATAAGAAGTGAAAGATAGATGATGTGGAAGGAGCATCAGGTCAAGAAGGACCTAGCCGGAAGTCTCTAGAAAAAGTTAGAAGGGATAAGAATAAGTAATCCAGAGGACAAAGTATTTCTTAAAACATGCCTAATAACACTTCAGTCAGCTCTAATCAAGCCAAGTCGGTCAAGTCACCTATATAGGGGTATAAGCAATGTGATGAAAGGTATGGTGGAGTGTGTAAAGCAAATACTGAATATTTCAGGTATGGACATAAAGGACACTACATGTCAGAATATAAGGTAGAAAATCCAGGAGTCACCTGTTACAACTGTGGCAAGGTGGGAAATGTTGCAAAGAACTGTAAAAGTGCTTCCCGAGATAGCATGGGAGGTAGTTGTTAGTCTCATTGGAACATTGGAACATGAGGGCCTCTTTCTATGCAGTCCACATAGGCCTCATCTTGAGAGAGTATGTGAAGATGCATCTTTACCTTCCAATGATGGTAATTATCTTTATCAAGAAAAGGAATCTTGACTCCAACATCTTTCTTGTTCATCTTGCTGAATTGTTTTGATCTTTAAACTCTTTGTAGATTAAGAGCTAGCTCTGATACCAATTGTTAGTCCCTTAACAATATAGCAAGAATTATAGAAGGGGGGTTGAATGGAATTCTTGAACTTTTTCTTGAAATAAAAATGTTCAACTCGATTATAGATATATTTGTTTTGATTAGCACAATGCGGAATGTAAACTTAAATGAATCAAAACATAAGTAATTAAAAACAAGAGTCTTTAAAAACTTTCTGGTGGATTTAAACAATTCCACCAGAGATATATATAATATATCGAGAGGACTCTGTGTGCGGAAATGCTCACAGCTGCTTACAAATAAACTACCGAGTTTACAGGAAATGCTAAAGATTCTGCTTACAAAGATTTCTCTGTTTTTGTGTTTCTCTCAGTTATCTCAGTTATTTTTCTATTTGCTACTCTCTTGGTTTATATAATACCAAGATTACAAAGTCAAAAAGACTAAACAAATATAAAATCTAACAGTCTTAATCTTTGCTGCTTTTCGTCCTCTATTACCCAGTTAATGGGCTTCCACAATGTGTTTGTATACAACTCGACGGCTGTGTGTCAGCTTTCACTGTTCAACTAATGTTTGAATTCTTGATATGATCATCCGTCGACTTTCAGATCATCCGTCGATGACTTAATTGATCATCCGTCGACTGCTATGTTACACATCCATTGATAGTCATTTGATCATCCATCGAAGGCTTTGTTAATCATCCGTCGGTAGCTATTTTGGCACTTGACTTCATTTCACTTATACAGAATTACAAGACATTACTTATATACAATTAATCAACCTATTCTGCATATCTAGTTAAAGTCAACATGACTTATATGCTGTTAGATCACACACACTGTAGAGGGGGTGAATACAGTGTATAATACAATCAAATCGAACTTTAATATCTTAATTAACAGAAAATAAACTTTATTGAAACAATAAACTCTGTTACAGTATGGAACTGTTACCTCTCAGTGATGAACAAATATCACGAGAGTTGCTAGGGTTACAATGAATAATCTTCTCGAATATGATAACACTTATAGTGTAAACCCTATGTCTGTGTTTATATACTACATAGTTACAAGATAATCGCTAATTGATATGGAATATAATTCTGCTTCCTAAAATACATCAATCAGATATCTTTTCTTCCAAGTATTCCATTCTTCACGGAACTCCTTCTTCATGCATATCTCCTCTTATGTTTATCTCGATCTTCTTTCCTTTAATCAGCTACTTTCCTTATCTAATCGTCCTTCAGCACTTAAGTTCTGATATCCAACTTTTGATGATTATCTCCTAATAATATAAGTACTAATATCCTTAAGTCCTGACTTCCAGTATAAGTACTGATTCCCAGTTAGGTACTGATTTGTCCTGTTAAGTAAGATCTGAAAACTAAACATAAATCATATTAGCCAAGACATTATCAAATATATCTAACAATCTCCCCCAACTTGTAAATTAGCATAATATACAAGTTTAACAGATATTTGATGATGTCAAAAACATTAAGTACAAATGCATGAGAATTAGACTAGATAACTACAACTTACAGTCCTTAAAGCTTTACCAATATTTAACTTCTGATAACAACTTCAGTCTGTACAAATATCAGAATTTAAGCAGTTGTAGATCTTTGACTTGGCTTCATCTTCTGATCTCTCTGATGTCAGGAGTTGTTCTGAGATAGTTCTTCAACAAACATCTCTCAGCATATCTAAGTTCATCAATCATTCTCCTTTTGGCATCTTTAAGCTCTGCAGTATCTTCACCAATTTGAAAGATTGCAGCCCTGAGATCATTAATCTTTGCTTTTCTTATATCCTGATCCATTCTGATCAAATAAGCTTTATCAGACTCAAGTTTGAATTCCACAGCCCTGTACCCTAGAAAGGTAGTTATAATTTGAGCAGAATTGGGATTCATTTCAACTATATCACTCTTATGATCTCTGTACTTTGGAACATATGTGCTATCAGACTTAACAGAATAAAGCCTTTTCTGTCTCTGAATTTGATCCTTCAAATAGTTTGCAGCAGTTCCTGTCAATCTGTCATCCACTTGAAGTAAGAATAGTACATCCTCCAATTCTTCAAAATACTTCAATGGAATGGCATTTTGCCTTATATGATAAACCCTACCATTTGTCATGAAATACAACAAGATGTATTCTTTCAAGTAGGTATGATAAACCATTTGTATAGATTCCAGTTGATTCAATCTCTTAGGAGTTGCTCCAATACCTGGTTCACTCAAGGAAATTGGATCATTGGTAGTGTTATGTATTCTTCTTTCATCAGCACTTCCCAATCCAGTTTTATCTCTTGCTTCCTTTCCAGTAACAACTCTAGCTTCAAAACCACTTGCAGTAGTCTTCAAAGGTTGAGTCTGTTTTGCTTTAGTGAATCCTGGTAGGAGTGTCTTTGGTCTATCTTCTGATATCAAGTTAACTTGAGCTATGTCAGAGGTTACTTGCTTCTTCTCAATATCAGAACTTACAGTTTCTTGACTCTGAACAACTTGAGCCATGTCAGAGGTTGTTTTAAGAACTTTTCTTGAAGTCGGAGCAAGATCATCCTTTTCATCAGTAATTTCTTCATCCTCAAGAGGCACATAAACCTTGATAGGTTCACAACCTTTTCTTTACCCTTGGATCTTGGATCTATCTGCGGTTGTGATTTAGCCAATGTTGCTTCAGTATGTGTCCTTTCTTTGATCACAATGCCTTTGAGTTTTGGAAGTGGCTTTTTACCAGAAGCTTCAGATTTAGATGTGACTTTCTCTGATTTAAGTCTGGCTTCTTCTTCCATTAAACTCTCAAAGTCCATTCCTGGATTTTCCTGAAGAAATAACTGTCTTGACATTTCCTCATCAAGATCTAAAAGTTCATCAGAACTTATCCTTTTACCAGTAGCAGAACTTATTCTTTTCCCAGTATCAGAACTTGTCATGTGACTTGTGATTTCAGCTTTTCTTGATGTGAAACCTCTACCTTGACTATGACCTCTACCCATTCCAGAGTTTCCTTGATCATCCTTTTCATCATCCTTCCCTTTCAGTGTCTTGTCAGTCTTGCATTTGGACTTAATTACTTTCTCCCCCTTTTGGCATCAGCAGGTAGTAGAAGAGAGACAAGCAATTCCACTGAGGCTTAGATTTCATTAAGTTGTGATTGCTGAGAAGCTTGATTTTTCAGAATATCATCAATCTGAGCTTGTTGATTATCTTGAGTCTTCTCAATATAAGCAATCCTGTCAAAGGTAGGTTGGAAGAACTTTTTCTTATCAATCTTTTGAACTTGTTCCTGTTTGATAAATTCTTCCTGAATCTTGTGTAGCTCTGCATGAGTAGTTGAATGAAGACCTTGTAGATGTTTAGTACTCAATGCAGTGACTCTAAGCTGGGTTTTGAAATCATCAGAATTTAACATTTCATCAGCTTTAGTCAAGTGCTCAGCAAGATGCTTTTCAGTTGGAACACAGGAAACTGATTCCATTCCTTAGTCCACTCCTGTCCGGCAGGAGTTTCACTCCAAGGCACTGGTGCTTCTTTGGTAACATACTTCTTAACAAGTTCAGACTTAAGAGTAGTTTGTTGAGGAGTATGTCCTGAAGGACCTGCTGCATCAGCATCTGCATTTGGAGCAGCATCACCAGTATCTACAGCATTTGCAGCATAAGAACTTACAGAATCAGTATCTTCTGATAAAACAACAGTGTGAGTAGCAATGGAGGCTTCAACATCCTCTAATTGCTGATCTGGTTCTAAGTTCTGATCAACAGCCATATCCTGATGCTCACCTAAAGTCCGATCATCAGCATCTAGATGCAGAGAAGGTGTTGTAGATAACTCTGGAGTTTGAACAGCATCAGTAACAGGTGTTGGTGAAGGATTAGTTGTTTTTGGAGCTTCTAAGAGAATTACTTCAGGCATAACCAAGTTTTGAACATCAATATCAGAACTTGTGCTTGGATCAACAGGAGATACAGATGGTGTGTTGACCTTTTCAGAAACAGCTTCCTTAGATGGAGTTGATGGAGAAGAAGTAACTTCAGCAAATTCCTTTTCTTGTGAGATCAGAGATTCCTGATCCCCTTCCTTAGCTGCTTCCTCTTCATCATCTGAAACTGGCCTATTTGCCCTATGTTTCTTGTATCTCTTTGTAGATTTTAATTCTTTGGGAGTTTCAGGAACTGTCATTCTTCTAAGCCTCTTGAGAAGCCTAGATCCCCCAATTCCAGAATCCTTCTGAGAAGTCTCTTTCTCAACTTCATAAATAACAGGTTCTGAAGAAGGAACCTGTTCCTCAGTATCAGATTCATCTCTCAAAGCAATCTTCTTTTTCTTCTGAAGTGTTTGAGGAACAGTCTTTGTCCTCTTAGGTTTGGAAGATGAAGGCTTCACAGTAGGTGCTGAGGATGAGGGTTGAACTATCTGTGAAGTGGAGAGATAGGATTTGATATATTGCCTGAGGGTAGGTTGAGTAGAATGAGTGGTAGGTGAAGATGGTTGTTGTTGTAATAACCCCAATTTTTGGGAAATTTTGAAACCCTTATGAATAGTGTTTTTGCTGAATGAGAAAACTTTTCATGCCACACTATGTAGGGGTTCTGATATGGATATTCTGGGATATTATTAGTACTCTATGTAGTATATAAGTGTATGTAAAGATCGTCAGAATCCAATTCCAAACACTTTGGTTTTTCCCGGAAATACCCTAGATGCGGAAAGAATTGAGTATAAGGTAACAGGATAAAAAGGATTTAAATTAAAGGATTATAATAGAGGATCATAAAAAGGAATATAATGTACTGAGAAATGTTAAGGGAACCTAAGTAATAAGATCCCGGGTATGATCCTTCAAACGATAAACGAGAACGAAAGTTAAGCGAACCGTATAACAGGTCAGCGGTCATTAGGCAAACGATTAGGAAGTTAAGCAAAGGGATTAGAGGGAGTGATGTCACCCAAACAATGAGAGGAGGACAAGGAGGGAAAGATGACATCACAACATGACATAGGCATGACATGGGAAGGAAGGAGGTGTGGTTGAATGAGAACCACACAAAATCAAGGGCAACAAGGTAATTAACTAAAAACAACACAAAAATCAACCAACCAAGCCAAAACATTTCATTTCACCAAACAAAACACAAAAATCTCTCTTCTTCTTCTTCATGCTCTCGGGTGCTTTTCTTAAAAAATGAAAGTCCAAGCTCCTCCACTTACTATTTAGCAAGGTAATTATCTAAGCTTCCCCATGGATAGTTACATACTTCCTATAAGTTTAAGCTTCTAATTCCAAGCCAATCTTTTTCTATAAATCATGAAAGAAGATGGTGAATAGTGTTTTCAAGAACTAAAATTTGTGTTCTTGAAGTTTTGTTTAGATTAAGCTTGGATAAGGACTTTAAGGGTGATTCCAAGCCATTCTCTTGATTCTCCACTCTTCAAGGAAGGTATACCATCTCCAAACCCTAGATTCCTATGTATTATAAGATGATTTTGATTAGTAGGGTGATATTGCAGCTTGTTGTTGTGATTAGAGTTTGGGATTTGAAATGGTATTGAATCGGATTGGTAAATCTTGTTGTTTTGGTTAAAAGAATGTAGTATAGTTAAATTCAAGCTTAGGCATAAGTATGAATGTTAAAATTGAATTGGTTGGGGTTGTTATGATGTGATAAGGATGGATGTTGGTTGTATGTTGGATTTGAGGTTGAATTGGGTTGGTTTTGAATGGTTTTAAATTGGGAAATCGCGTAAACATAGCCGTCGTAACGTCCGATTTTCTTTAGACTGTTTTTGTGCATAACATTAGGACCCGAGAACCCCCTGCTAGATTATGACCATTGCCATGTCTAGATAGCTCGTGTTACGAGCTTCATTTTGATATGTAGTTCGTTCGATTCCGATGCACGGTTTAGGAGAAACGACCGTTTCAAGTAACGGCGTTTCGCGAACGAAACTTTTCCCCTCGCCTTACTTTGGAACATAGGTTAAAGACCGAAAAGGGGTAATTAATGTATGAAACATTATGGTAAGTGTGTTAGGAAGTTGGTAAGACACTCGCGAAGGAATCGCTTTAAAACTCGTAAAGGTTAAATTATTAAAAATGGTGGAGCCGAGGGTACTCGAGTGACTTAAGCGAGTCAGTAAGCGCAAAACAAGCGTTAGAGTCTAAGTTAGTTAAAGTATAGATTTACAAGTGACTTTGGTTTAATTCCAACTTACTTGTTGCTTATAGGTTACCAGACTCATCCAGAGCCATTCGTAACCCCCAAGTCGCTCAGGCAAGTTTTCTATCCGTTATAACTGTTGTTGTGATGTATTGGTGTATATGCATGATCTTGCATTAAATGCATATTTGTTATAGCAAATTCTTGCAATATGTAGTAGCATGTTATATGGTATATATGCATGCCTGTTTCGTATTCTGGCTATATATATCTGTTGATTCAGTTGATAATACCTATGCTAGAGGATAGCGGTAATTTGCATATACCCTTAGTATAGGGACCCAAAGGTGAAAATATTTTCTAAAACCGGGAGTCGAGGATCCCGAGTAGATTTTGTATATATGGATATATATATACTTATATATATATGGTCATAGTTTTCAAAACTATTAATCGAATAAGGTTTATTCGATAACTTTAACCTTATTTTATTATTGAATATTATTTCGAATATTCATTCGAGGGCTTATGACTCAGCTTATTTTATTTATTGAATATTATTTGAATATTCATTTGAGGATCTATGACTCCGATTATCTGCTGAGATATATTCTTTATTTTATTAAAGAATAAGGTGTCGATAATCAAACTCACTTTTGATTATTCAAATAAAGATAGTACTTTCGTATAGGTATATCTTTGGTTATTTAATATTCATTTCAAGTATAAGTTTTAAAACTTCTACTTCAATTATTTTTATAAAGACTATTTTTTATGGGAATATTATTTAAATAATAATATTCAGATATTTTCTAATATATTGGGACTGATTTATTTTGTTAAATCAGCATCACGCCAAACATTCTTAAAAATGTTTTGCGAGTCTTCAAAATGATTTTAAAAGTTAGAGCGGATCCCAAAACTCATTTTTTTATATTTAAGATCCTCCTTTCGAAGGGGATTTAAATACTCGCTCAAAACCTGAGGGATCCGGCTCTGTGGTGTGTTTTATATTCGCAACAAGGTTGCTGTTTTGATAAAAGAGTTTTTGATTACTTACCCAATACTCGGGAAGTAAAATTCGTGGAACAAGTTAATCCATTAACAGGCATCACCTGGGAAATATCGGTGAGTTTTCCTTTCCAACTAGATATGACTTCTTGGTGGAGCCGTATCAACAAGTTTCTACTTGGGGAAAGTGGGGACGAGCTTTACGTTTCAGAGTCATGGATTTCATCTGAACTTGGAGTGGCGTAAGTGGTCGAGTAGCGCCGGCCCAGCCTTATTATATTGGCCCAAATGGCCTGGAAGTTCCGCTAAGGCGGTCCATTCCTTAGGAGTTCAGTGTTCGGTTGACAAGTAAATCCGACAGGTTCTCCTCTACATGTAGAAAATGGTGGGGTTGCACTACTACGACTGATCATCGTAAGTGGTCTTCCTGGCGCGGCAAACTCCCGTAATGAGTTCATCATCCAATTGGATATTTCTGCAACACTACCCAGAGCACTTCGATAGAAAGGCTACGGTTGGGCGATTGTTGAGTGTTGGCAGGGTCAAGTTTTCAAAATGATGTTTGCATCAAATGAAGTATCTCATAACTTCATTTTATTTTGATGATATTTTAAAGGTTGAATCTATTCAAGTATTATCTTGTAGTCTCATCTATGTGATGAACTTTTAATCTAATTATAACTTGAACGGTGGTAGTTCAAGTAGTATTTGGAAAAGATATAAGTATATTGGAGTATCTTGTAACTTCATCTTTTAAACTTATATCTAGTAAATGATTATCTTATGCATGACAAAGATTTTCAGAAAAACGTTGAGACAAGGTTAGATATATGAGATCACCTTGCAACGGTATTTTTATACAGTTATACACTGGAACTCTGTGTGTATTATGCGTGGAAGAGGACTTCCAATATTTTGAAAAGTATATATATATATATATATACTGAATATTTTGCGACTTCATCGCATTAAGATATCAACTTGGTTCATTTCTTTTGACCAAGACTTTCATTAGTACTATGAGAAGGCTCATATATTGTTAATCATTATACATATTATTTTGGTGGGCTTGCTGCTCACCCTTGCTTTCTTCTTTCATCAGACAACATCAGATAGACAAGATGAACAGGACCAAGCTCCCAATTCGCGAGCGGATAGGAAGCATTCCGCAGTTTCCTATAGGTGTTGAAGTCACTATAGCTGAGGTAGGGAAATACCAATAGACTAGGCTTCAACTGTTGATGTACCAGATTTATGTATATTTATGAATTGTAATAATGGCAAAGAAATGTAAATTTATTCAGAAAACCTTTTAAGGTGTATTGGCAGATAATTGTGGAATAAAATGACTTGTGATTATTTTTTGATGTTCATCTCTGAGACTATAACGTGTGGTTTGTGTGTTTATTGTGGGGTCACAGTACAGAGTAGTTGATTAATTAATAAGGTTGGGTGTTACTAAGGGAAATGGAACTCGTGACAACCCGGATCCCCGACCCCGGATCTGGGGGTGTTACAGAAATGGTATCAGAGCAAAGCGTTATAAACCTCAGAGATGATGTGACGTTAAGATAATAAGTTTACTAAGATAATAAGAACTCTTGCCAAGTTCATAGTCGGGCTACCTAACGTAGTACTGACAGTTAAAACCCTTATGGGAACCCTTATAAATATCGTGATAGGAGCGTAGTTCGTTATCGTATATGGTAGCGGGACTCCGAACCCTGAGGTTGAGGGGCAACAGCGCGATGATATTTTATTACTAATTGGAGATCAGATTGTGGATCCGATAGAGTGTCCTAATGCAGGACCGGATGATATTGATATTGAGGATGTAGCGGTTGAGGATGTTGTCCTAGAAGGGATATTTGTTGAGGAGGATCCCATGGAGGATCCTGACAAAATTGGATAAAGGACCACTGATGAATTGATGACCATGGTTAGGTCGACTACCAGAGGTAGGATTGGCCGGTCACTACCGGAGGTTCATTCAAGTTTGTAAAGATAGTAGCCCCTTTAACGCGGCTTACTCGTAAGACTGAGAAGTTCGAATAGACAGAGAAATGCGAGAACAGCTTTTAAGAACTGAAGGAAAGGTTGGTGACGGCCCCTATATTGGCGTTGCCGGATGGAAAAGGAGATTTTGTGAAGTATAGTGACGCTTCGCACAAGGGCTTAGGGTGCGTGCTTATGCAGCATGGTAAGGTAATCGCGTACATGTCAAGACAATTAAGGTAATATGAAATTCGATATCCCCACCCATGAGCTTGGGCTCGTGGCAATAGTTTTGCCCTAAAGATTGGAGGCACTACTTGTATGGAGAGAAGTGCGAGATTTACCTAAGCCATAAGTACTCTAGTACATTTTCCCATAGAGAGAGCTCAACATGTGCCAAATGAGGTGGTTAGAGCTAATCAAGGATTACGATTATGAGATTCTTTATCATTCGGGGAAAGCCAATGTGGTGGCTGATGCCCTTAGTAAAAAAGGAGAAACTCAAGATGATAATGTCTTTGGGAGAGTTTATAAGAGATTTTGGAAATAGTAGTGAAGGTAACCGGAGCCGGTACCGAAAAGCTGTTTGAGATTGCAATAGAGACCGAATTATTGGAAAAGAGCATACGGTGCCAGAGAAAGGTGATGAATGAAGGCAGAGAGCCAACAAATAAATATGAGATTAATACCGAGAAAGATGATAAGGGAATAATGAGGTATTCCTATAGAATTTGGGTTCCGAAAAGTTCAAGAGCGTAAGGATGAGAACTTAGATGAGAGCCATAGTTGGAGGAATAAGATTTAGAGCAAACCCTGAACGTGATAGTCAGGGAGGTCGCCATCAAGATAGAAGGAACCTATGACATAATGGAGTGGAAAATGAGGATTTAAAAAAAAAAAATGACCCCAATTATGGGGAGTAGGATGAAACATTTCATACTAAGGAAACAGAAAGTCGAGTAAGGAAAGGAGACCCGAGACGGTACTCCTATACGGCAATTCATAGACCTGTCTAGACAGAACCTAGACTATTATCCCCAACCACCACCTTGAGGAAACAATGCGATAGGAAATTCTTTCAGGACCTTTAAGTCTCTAAGCTCTCAGAGTTCCAAGGAACAGGTTGACCTAGTCGAGGCAAGAGCCTGGCTAAAGGAAATAGAGGAATCATTTGAGATTCTGAATGATTGACGAACCACAAAAGACTGTTTTTGTCACTTACCCTCCTAAGAGAGAGACCACCCGCTGGTGAAAGACCAAGGAAGGCACGGAGCAAGAGATTATAATAAACTAATTTAAGTTCAGTCAATTGTTTTCGGGAAAGTAATTCCCAAAGATAAGGAGATAGTGTAAAAGCTTTAGAGCCAGAACAAAGGCAGACAAGTATGATAAATTATGAATCTAAAATGTAAAAGTTGTCAAGATTCGTTCTAAGGACACGAATCCAGAATGACGGGATGTTTGAAATCAATGCTTGTGTTGTGTTGGTTCATGAAATAATGATAAGAGAAAGGGAAATAAAAAGAAACTGAAGTGGAAAGGAATGTAAAGGCAATAGAGTTTGAGGAATGATAAAGGAATTGGGTATGAGGAAACCCTAAAGACTCGTAGTAATAGAAATAGAAAAGTATGTAATCGTCAGGATGAGGGTGATTCACCATGAGTTAAATTGATGGTTGAAGGTATAAGAGATACATATATTTTATCCCCTGTAAGTTGGGAGGATTCGAGGAAACCTTGAGATAGTTCGAAGGATAAATAATGAGACGCAGATAGACTGAGGAGACAAGGAAGTAAGAAATTAGGAAAATTGGATGAAGGAAGTGACCTTCAAGAATGTGAAGTGTAAGACCAGGGGCATGATACCCAGAAAGGGAGACGCCAGGTATGAAAGATATCCCAACATTGAGATGACTGTTGAGATAAACAACAAAAGTAAATAAGGAATTATTAAAAAGAAGTTCACGTTGAACACGACCAATATCTTCCAGAACATCCTTGTTATCGTTACCAAATTAGGGAAGAAAAGCGAATAACCGTTGTTATCTTTTGGAGGCCATATTGATTGACCTCATTTTGAATACAGATGTTATTGTGAAAATTAGGCATATACTATCGAGGTGGGAATGATTGAATAAGACACGCTTATCAGGGATATATGACTTGAGTTATCCATGGAAGGATGCAGGTACCTTTTAAAGGTGGAATTAAGGATAGAACATCGGTAACTTAAAATGAATCCTAGGGGAATGCATAAAGGTTGGCATTTCACCCTTAATAGGAATAGTATGAGTTTTGACAGTATGAATTGGAAAGGATTAAGGTAATAACAACCTGTAAGAATCAGTGGAGAAATTTTTCAGAAGTATATAGACAATGATTCTAGTATTAATAAATGGTATCTTGATATGCCCTGTATCTATGGAATACAGGAGGAACAATTCAAGGATAACCTTAGAGGTTTTACAAGGAGAAATGTAATATTCAAAATTCTCAAGAATAGAAATGTTGATGAAGGAAATATGACGTAATTATAATGATGCCAAGTGGGGCACGTGTTAAACCACGAGAAGGTATAGATCAAACCAGTAATGGTCGAAATTGTTCAGGGCAATTAGGACTTAAGATAAAAAGATGTTCTAATTATGATTGAGGGTCAGTCGTGACAGTGATTAACCTCTAAAGACTGAGGCAATAACTTATGGAAAAATGGTGATTTTTTTTACTCATCAGATTTTAGGGAAACATCTTCACATAAGCTGTGATTGAAATAAGGTGGAAAATTTATTTGGAGGTGGTTAAAATGACATTGACTGTAAGGAAATTTTACTATCAGGAAAGGCCAAAGAGGTGGCCGACACTTTAAAGGTAAGAGGATAATTATAGGCGCTTGTGCCAAAGGAATACAGTGATGATGGTTAAAGCTATGCAGATTGTATTATGGTTTGGAAGATTGACACTCCTTCTGATGACTGTGCAATACCCAACCGTAATAGTAGTTGGTAAAGGTTTAATTCGTGTAATCGCCATGAGCGGGCTATCTATCTTAGAAGGTCCTATCTTGAGAGTAATCCAGGACCATATTTTTTAAAAAAAAAGAAGAAGGACTAAACGAACCTTTGAGTTAAGTCTTCAATTGAAGGCATACGATTAAGAATTGTATTAACCTGCTATCGTTGCTTTGACTGAAACTCTTCTGCAATTTTATCTATTTCATGTCATGAAAGTACGTCAAGTTCAGGAGTGTTCTTCATGAATCATGAACGGTGATCATGTTACCTCCTTAGAAGAATTAGATACGAGATGTATGGACTCCGTATGGTTAGCTATTAAGACTTCATGGAAAATGAATGACTACAGTAGGTCAGTGGTGGACCATAGTAAGGCAGCAATGATTCTGCGAGTAATGAGCTGATTACAACCGTGAGAGTTGTATTGGAATGGGTGTTGAGATTGAGTACCACTAATCGGGTCGTGGTAGTGTATAAGTTATCATTGATAGACTAATTAAGTAGAGTATCTACCTATTGAATATTTATTCTTTCTTATCAATAGAGAGTCGTATTATTATACGAGGAAGGTTGCGGTGCAAGCATAGAATTCTAGTAACGATGATGTCTAGAATGAGATCCCGGGTTCGATTTTCGATATCGAGGGAGTTTCAAAGGTGATTGTGTATAAGCTCGAGGAAGAGCATGGGTCCATAGAAGGATGGACGGAATAGCAAATATTTAGGCATGTGAAATACGATGCTATAATGCTTGATGTTGATATATATACACATATGTTTTGTTCTCCTA
This sequence comes from Apium graveolens, assembly GCF_009905375.1. Taxonomy (NCBI): domain Eukaryota; kingdom Viridiplantae; phylum Streptophyta; class Magnoliopsida; order Apiales; family Apiaceae; genus Apium; species Apium graveolens. The sequence continues at coordinate 128,514,262 of NC_133657.1, read as the reverse complement.
TGACAAACCTCTATAATTCAGAGGTAGGTTCCAAGCCAGATATTTTGTGGCAGTATATTTTTTTCATATATACAATTCTCTTCAATTCGTTCTTTTCTCTTCTTTTCATTTCATATAAGCTGAGAAGAACAACCCTTCCAGAAGGGGAGGTATTGCCGAATGACTATCTATCTGTGTGATAGAAGCCGAGTAGGATACCAGCTATTGTTTAATTGCTTGTCAAGTACTAAAGGCTGGCCACCTTCTGTACTAACTATGCGATATAACAAGTGTTCATGATCATAGTGATCTCTCAATAAATTCTTTTACTTCTATATGAAGGACCAAGCTTTCGAAGATGGAAGCAGCTAAAGGAAGTAGTATCAGTACGGTGGTATTCCGATTCTAACGCGTTCGTGATACTAAGGTTGACGTGGTTATTAAAAGGTTATAGAACGCTAACGAGCAAAAGTATAACCAGTATAATAGTAGGAACGGAAGGTATTAGCGATTATGAACTGGAAAAGAATGGGTATTAAGAAGCAAAAGCTCTAATGCTAAAAGCTATAATGAGAGTCTGTGCCATAGACTTGAAAGAAATTGGAATGATCACTTAACATGGATCGAATTTTCTTATGACAATAGATCATATGTCAGTATTGAGATATCGCCTTATGAGATCCTTGAGGGAAGACAATGTCGATCTCCCTTATGTTAGGATGAAGTTGTAGAGCGCAAGATGCTCGGACCCGCAGTAGTCCAAAGGACCAGGGATATAAAAGATCTAATCAGAGGACGACTGGTAGTAACCCAAGATGGACATAAGAGGTATGCTGATTTGACTCAAAAGGACAAAGAGTATGAAATAGGGGACCTAGTAATGTTATAGGTATCCCTTGGAAAGGATTGATGAGGTTCGGAAAGAAAGGAAAGCTAAGTCTACAATTTGTTGGACCCTTGGATATATTAAGACGTTTTGGGAAGTTAGCATATGAGCTAGCCCTACCCCCGGACATGTAGCAAGTTCATAACGTGTTCCACGTATCAATGTTAAGAAAGTGTAATTCGGATGCCAGATAAATAAGGGCATATGAGCGCATAGACATGCAACCCGATGTAACCTATATGGAGCAACCAGGAAGGGTTATAGATTAAAAAAGGAACAATTGCTTAGGAAAAAGGTTATCAAACTAGTCAGAGTTTGATGGTAGAACCACAATGTCGGAAAATTTACTCGAGAGTTAGAAAGTGCAATGCTAAGAGAGTATACCTATTCATTTTCTATTTGATTCCGGGACGGAATCCTTTTAAGGAGGGGAGACTGTAATAACCCCAATTTTTGGGAAATTTTGAAACCCTTATGAATAGTGTTTTTGCTGAATGAGAAAACTTTTCATGCCACACTATGTAGGGGTTCTGATATGGATATTCTGGGATATTATTAGTACTCTATGTAGTATATAAGTGTATGTAAAGATCGTCAGAATCCAATTCCGAACACTTTGGTTTTTCCCGGAAATACCCTAGATGCGGAAAGAATTGAGTATAAGGTAACAGGATAAAAAGGATTTAAATTAAAGGATTATAATAGAGGATCATAAAAAGGAATATAATGTACTGAGAAAGGTTAAGGGAACCTAAGTAATAAGATCCCGGGTATGATCCTTCAAACGATAAACGAGAACGCAAGTTAAGCGAACCGTATAACAGGTCAGCGGTCATTAGGCAAACGATTAGGAAGTTAAGCAAAGGGATTAAAGGGAGTGATGTCACCCAACCAATGAGAGGAGGACAAGGAGGGAAAGATGACATCACAACATGACATAGGCATGACATGGGAAGGAAGGAGGTGTGGTTGAATGAGAACCACACAAAATCAAGGGCAACAAGGTAATTAACTAAAAACAACACAAAAATCAACCAACCAAGCCAAAACATTTCATTTCACCAAACAAAACACAAAAATCTCTCTTCTTCTTCTTCATGCTCTCGGGTGCTTTTCTTAAAAAATGAAAGTCCAAGCTCCTCCACTTACTATTTAGCAAGGTAATTATCTAAGCTTCCCCATGGATAGTTACATACTTCCTATAAGTTTAAGCTTCTAATTCCAAGCCAATCTTTTTCTATAAATCATGAAAGAAGATGGTGAATAGTGTTTTCAAGAACTAAAATTTGTGTTCTTGAAGTTTTGTTTAGATTAAGCTTGGTTAAGGACTTTAAGGGTGATTCCAAGCCATTCTCTTGATTCTCCACTCTTCAAGGAAGGTATACCATCTCCAAACCCTAGATTCCTATGTATTATAAGATGATTTTGATTATTAGGGTGATATTGCAGCTTGTTGTGATTAGAGTTTGGGATTTGAAATGGTATTGAATCGGATTGGTAAATCTTGTTGTTTTGGTTAAAAGAATGTAGTATAGTTAAATTCAAGCTTAGGCATAAGTATGAATGTTAAAATTGAATTGGTTGGGGTTGTTATGATGTGATAAGGATGGATGTTGGTTGTATGTTGGATTTGAGGTTGAATTGGGTTGGTTTTGAATGGTTTTAAATCGGGAAATCGCGTAAACATAGCCGTCGTAACGTCCGATTTTCTTTAGACTGTTTTTGTGCATAACATTAGGACCCGAGAACCCCCTGCTAGATTATGACCATTGCCATGTCTAGATAGCTCATGTTACGAGCTTCATTTTGATATGTAGTTCGTTCGATTCCGATGCACGGTTTAGGAGAAACGACCGTTTCAAGTAACGGCGTTTCGCGAACGAAACTTTTCCCCTCGCCTTACTTTGGAACATAGGTTAAAGACCGAAAAGGGTTAATTAATGTATGAAACATTATGGTAAGTGTGTTAGGCAGTTGGTAAGACACTCGCGAAGGAATCGCTTTAAAACTCGTAAAGGTTAAATTATTAAAAATGGTGGAGCCGAGGGTACTCGAGTGACTTAAGCGAGTCAGTAAGCGCAAAACAAGCGTTAGAGTCTAAGTTAGTTAAAGTATAGATTTACAAGTGACTTTGGTTTAATTCCAACTTACTTGTTGCTTATAGGTTACCAGACTCGTCCAGAGCCATTCGTAACCCCCAAGTCACTCAGGCAAGTTTTCTATCCGTTATAACTGTTGTTGTGATGTATTGGTGTATATGCATGATCTTGCGTTAAATGCATATTTGTTATAGCAAATTCTTGCGATATATTGTAGCATGTTATATGGTATATATGCATGCCTGTTTCGTATTCTGGCTATATATATCTGTTGATTCAGTTGATAATACCTATGCTAGAGGATAGCGGTAATTTGCATATACCCTTAGTATAGGGACCCAAAGGTGAAAATATTTTCTAAAACCGGGAGTCGAGGATCCCGAGTAGATTTTGTATATATGGATATATATATATATATATACTTATATATATATATATGGTCATAGTTTTCAAAACTATTAATCGAATAAGGTTTATTCGATAACTTTAACCTTATTTTATTATTGAATATTATTTCGAATATTCATTCGAGGGCTTATGACTCAGCTTATTTTATTTATTGAAAATTATTTGAATATTCATTTGAGGATCTATGACTCCGATTATCTGCTGAGATATATTCTTTATTTTATTAAAGAATAAGGTGTCGATAATCAAACTCACTTTTGATTATTCAAATAAAGATAGTATTTTCGTATAGGTATATCTTTGGTTATTTAATATTCATTTCAAGTATAAGTTTTAAAACTTCTACTTCAATTATTTTTATAAAGACTATTCTTTATGGGAATATTATTTAAATAATAATATTCAGATATTTTCTAATATATTGGGACTGATTTATTTTGTTAAATCAGCATCACTCCAAACATTCTTAAAAATGTTTTGCGAGTCTTCAAAATGATTTTAAAAGTTAGAGCGGATCCCAAAACTCATTTATTTATATTTAAGATCCTTCTTTCGAAGGGGATTTAAATACTCGCTCAAAACCCGAGGGATCCGGCTCTGTGGTGTGTTTTATATTCGCAACAAGGTTGCTATTTTGATAAAAGAGTTTTTGATTACTTACCCAATACTCGGGAAGTAAAATTCGTGGAACAAGTTAATCCATTAACAGGCATCGCCTGGGAAATATCGGTGAGTTTTCCTTTCCAACTAGATATGACTTCTTGGTGGAGCCGTATCAACAAGTTTCTACTTGGGGAAAGTGGGGACGAGCTTTACGTTTCAGAGTCATGGATTTCATCTAAACTAGGAGTGGCGTAAGTGGTCGAGTAGCGCCGGCCCAGCTTTATTATATTGGCCCAAATGGCCTGAAAGTTCCGCTAAGGCGGTCCATTCCTTAGGAGTTCAGTGTTCGGTTGACAAGTAAATCCGACAGGTTCTCCTCTACATGTAGAAAATGGTGGGGTTACACTACTACGACTGATCATCGTAAGTGGTCTTCCTGGCGCGGCAAACTCCCGTAATGAGTTCATCATCCAATTGGATATTTCTGCAACACTACCCAGAGCACTTCGATAGAAAGGCTACGGTTGGGCGATTGTTGAGTGTTGGTATGGTCAAGTTTTCAAAATGATGTTTGCATCAAATGAAGTATCTCATAACTTCATTTTATTTTGATGATATTTTAAAGGTTGAATCTATTCAAGTATTATCTTGTAGTCTCATCTATGTGATGAACTTTTAATCTAATTATAACTTGAACGGTGGTAGTTCAAGTAGTATTTGGAAAAGATATAAGTATATTGGAGTATCTTGTAACTTCATCTTTTAAACTTATATCTAGTAAATGATTATCTTATGCATGACAAAGATTTTCAGAAAAACGTTGAGACAAGGTTAGATATATGAGATCACCTTGCAACGGTATTTTTATACAGTTATACACTGGAACTCTGTGTGTATTATGCGTGGAAGAGGACTTCCAATATTTTGAAAAGTATATATATATATACTGAATATTGTGCGACTTCATCGCATTAAGATATCAACTTGGTTCATTTCTTTTGACCAAGACTTTCATGAGTACTATGAGAAGGCTCATATATTGTTAATCATTATACATATTATTTTGGTGGGCTTGCTGCTCACCCTTGCTTTCTTCTTTCATCACACAAAATCAGATAGACAAGATGAACAGGACCAAGCTCCCAATTCGCGAGCGGATAGGAAGCATTCCGCAGTTTCCTATAGGTGTTGATGTCACTATAGCTGAGGTAGGGAAATACCAATAGACTAGGCTTCAACTGTTGATGTACCAGATTTATGTATATTTATGAATTGTAATAATGGCAAAGAAATGTAAATTTATTCAGAAAACCTTTTAAGGTGTATTGGCAGATAATTGTGGAATAAAATGACTTGTGATTATTTTTGGATGTTCATCTCTGAGACTATAACGTGTGGTGTGTGTGTTTATTGTGGGGTCACAGTACAGAGTAGTTGATTAATTAATAAGGTTGGGTGTTACTAAGGGAAATGGAACTCGTGACAACCCGGATCCCCGACCCCGGATCTGGGGGTGTTACAGTTGTGATGTTTGGGAGGTTGTTGTTGGTTGGACATCAGAATAAACAGATCTATAAGTATCAGGATCAGCATTTACTAAGATCAGTTTTATAGACTGAGGAATCTGTAAAGGTCTAACCACTGATTTCTTAGTGTTAGCATTTATCAGGTCATTAAAGTAACGTTTTGCAACCTTAAAAGGTGGAGTTGAGGAACTGACTAATTGAGGTTCATCAGTACAAAAAGTATATATAAGTTGACAGAATCTAGCAAAGTAAACAACATTCCTATCCTCTGTCATCATATCCCCAATAAAACCAATTATAGCAGTTGCAAAATCGAAATGAGTTTGGTTTATAACAGCATACCCGATGTGCTGACTCATAATTGGGATATCATCAAAATTCGAACACTTGTTCCCCAAAGCTTTAGTGATGCAGTCGAAGAAGAAGCTCCATTCTCTTCTGATATGAGCCCGTTTCAACTGCCCAAGTTTTGCCAAACTCTGTTCATACCCCAAATTGGCCATTAACTCCTGAAGAGCTGATTCCTCTGGAATTGAAAAGGTACATCCTTCTGGGAGATGTAGAGCCCTGCTTATTGTACCAGGAGTGACTGCATATGAAGAGTCACCCACTTTGAAAACAATACTAGGAGTGCCATGTGTACCACCATTATCAAAGTGCTCAGTCCGCCAAAATGTCAGAACTTGTTGGCTCGAAAAGACTGAAGGTTGGGTCAATGCATACCCAATCTCACTGTGTGCAAGAAGATTTTGCACAAAATGCAATTCAGATGGAGCTTCAGCATGATCAAGAATTGCAGCATAGTTGTTTGGAACAAATTTAGCTCCATCAATGATTAAATCCTTAGGTGCCATGTGAAAAATTTAGATTTAAAAGTGCCTGTTAGGTGTTTGATAAAATGTCTGTATGAAAAACCAACATTAGAAGAAGAAGGAGAGTAAAAACAAGTAGAGAGAAAAAGTATGAAGGGAAATAAAAGATTAAAAAAACAATCCTCTCTCTTTCTTACTTATACTCTGAAAAAAAATGTTACCGTTGGACACCTGTCAGACATGCAGTAATAATGGATAGTTACTGGGCTCGAGAAAACAGTAATCATTACTTACCCACTTGCCGTTTTTCAAGGAAAAACCGTTCCACTTACCCAGATATTCCATTAATCAAGGTGAAACAGTTTTAATTCAAAATTGAAACCGTTCCCACTTATTTAACTATTTTTCACTGCAACATTAATATTCTGAAAATAAAGTGAAAATGACCAAGATAAATCAGATGAGTAAGTACTGATAAAGTAAAATCAGAACTTAAATTAAAACAGAATTTATATGGTCATCAGAATATGAATATTTATCAGGATTTATCAATGCATTACAAAATATCTCAGAGACAAAATCTTGAAACAAAAATAAATTTCATTAATATATCAAGAGAATACATTCATGAAATTGAAATTACATCAGAATTTATACAAGATTTCCCTAAGCTGCTAAACCTAACATCAACAGCCTTAGTCCTAGCTCAAGAAGCAGGGCAAGGCTGATGATGAAGAAAAACAGGAAGAAGAAAATAAATCATTTCTTCTTCCTACTCTCGACAAACAGAATGGCGAGTCGAATGATTCACTCTTGCTGGCGGAGAGCTTCCAGCCGTTCCTCCTCCAATCGCTCCAGATGGCGATGGTAGTCCATATAGAAGAACAGGAGGTGGTTGAGTACCTCCTGTCAGAGTCCCATATCTCATCAGGAATGGCAGTGACGTGCCATTCCTGCTGCCAATCGACACAGCTTAGCTCCATATTGAAGGTTTCGTAGTTCAAAAATATGTATCTGACCATGGTGTTTTTAAAAGAAAAAGTATGAAGGTAAGGTGAGTTTGGGAGAAAAGATATGATGGGAAGGCTGATGTGAAGTGGTTGCTTATATTGGCAAGAGAATGCTAGGAGACGCAAAGGAATTTAATGCTGACAGGTAGAATTAATTCTACCTCATCTCCCCAGACTTGGAAAAAGAAAAACATTCATTGGAAAAAGAAAACATGGTTTAATGCGCACAAGAAGCAAGTAAAAGTTGACTGTTCAAGTACGAATACCATTAACCCTAACCATAGTGACTATTAATCTTCCACTTGAACATATTCTAGTTTGAACCGAGACTGTTATCAAATTTTATCCACAGATAAGGCAAGTAAAGAATTAGACTGTAATATCAGAACTTAGACTTATATCAGAACTTAATAGTCATCAGTACATAATTTCTTAACTCGAAAAAGGAATGCCTATCTTAGTAAGTCCTCATACAAGTTCTGAGTTATATTCTTCAAAACTTAATCATCAGAGCTTGTCCTCAGAATTTGTGCAATGTGACACAATGACTGTTTATCTAAAACAACATAGACCACCACAGTAATTTTCATCATTCATATGGAGTGATTAGTGTGTGCATTAAGCTAAATGTCAGACAAAGAGTAAAGTCTAATTCACTTCAGTACATCTTAGAAATAAGGCATAACTAAAACTTTGCTAAAGAGCTGTCATTATTCTGAAACCTACTGTTGAATAAGTTCATGCTTGAGTCCACCTCAACTATTTTGTGCTAATTTTATGCATCTTTTTAAATCCCATTTCACAGTGGCTTCTCATTGTAAGTGAGTCACGACTGCTTATCAGAATTTATGCTATTATCAGAGTATTTCTCCAGTAATCATAGAGTGTGAAAAGTTACCAAGAAAATATTTTGCTTTTCTAATGCATATTTACTTAATACCAGCAATGCACTTGGGTCGTCCCTTCCACATTTTTACTCTAGATCTCAAAGGAGTACCTGATTTTATTCTTTGATCCTTTTGCTTTTTCTTTTGATAAGTGAGGTTTATCAGCACTTAGTGCATTCAGCAGATTTACTAGTATCAGAACTTAACAGATGAGTAGCATTATTCTAATTTATGACTTAGTAATAAGATAAACAAAGTAAACTCAACTAAGCTCAATTATCAGAATTTTGCTTGTGTCAAAAGATTTCCACAGAAATAATTACTTCTTACATGGGATCATTTGTTTATTGAAGACTACTAGGTCATCATCTAGCACAGTTATCCTCATAGGATTGAATAGTTACTTAAACAGACATATCACTTATCAGAGTTTAGAAACAAATATCAGACAACAGTCAGTACTTAAACACATTTGTCAATTAAGCACATAATACATAAAGAGAGTAAATTCTGTAAATACTGATCATAAAGTCTGATATAACAGAGCAAAACTAAGCAGATTTAGAGAAAGAACCTGAAAACATTCCAAGTTCATTTACCAATCTTGTAAAAGTGGCTTCACACAATGGTTTTGTGAAGATATCTGCTAGTTGTTGATCTTTTGGAACAAAGTGCAATTCCACTGTACCTTCATCCACATGTTCCCTTATGAAGTGGTACCTGATGCTGATGTGCTTTGTCATAGAGTGTTGAACTGGATTACCTGTCATAACAATAGCACTTTGATTATCACAGTAAATAGGGATTTTGAAATATGTTAACCAATAATCCAGTAACTGATTCTTCATCCAAAGAATCTGTGCACAACGGCTTCCTGCAGCAATATACTCTGCTTCTGCAGTTGATGTAGAAATTGACTTTTGTTTCTTGCTGAACCAAGAAACCAATCTGCCTCTAAGAAATTGGCAACTTCCACTTGTGCTTTTCCTGTCAATTTTGCAACCTGCAAAATCTGCATCTGAGTAACCTATTAGTTTAAAATCTGATTCTCTAGGATACCAAGAAATTGAAGTGAGGTTCTCTTGGATCTGCTTGAAATCTTGCACAAAGATAGGTAGCATACATGATATCAGGTCTACTAGCAGTTAGATAGAGTAGAGAGCCAATCATACCTCTGTAATCAGTAATATCTACTGATTTACCAGTATCCTTATCCAGTTTTGTTGCAGTGGCCATGGGAGTGGATGCACTTGAACAATCTTGCATTCCAAATTTCTTCAGCAAGTTTCTGGTGTATTTAGTTTGACAAATAAAAGTGCCTTCTTCATTCTGCTTGACTTGAAGGCCTAGAAAATAGCTAAGTTCCCCCATCATACTCATCTGATACCTTGACTACATCAGTTTGGCAAACTTCTTGCAAAGTCTGTCATTTGTGGACCCAAAAATGATATCATCAACAAAAATCTGGACCAGAAGTCCTTTCCATGGTTGAGGTAGAACAGTGTTTTGTCTATTGTTCCTCTGTTGAATCCACTTTCCAGAAGAAACTGAGCCAAAGTCTCATACCATGCTCTAGGAGCTTGCTTAAGTCCATAAAGTGCTTTATCAAGCTTGTAGACATAATCTGGATGTTTGGAGTCTACAAAGCCTGGAGGTTGTTCAACATATACTTCCTCCTCCAATTCTCAATTGAGAAAAACACTTTCACATCCATTTGAAAGACAGTAAACTTTTTGTGAGCAACATAAGCCAAAATATCCTTATGGCTTCTAACCTAGCAACTGGTGCAAATGTTTCATCATAATCAATTCCCTCCTGTTGAGAATATCCTTTTGCAACCAGCCTTGCCTTATTCCTTGTAATTATGCCATCACTGTCAGTTTTGTTTCTGAATACCCACTTTGTACCAACAACAGATCTATTCTTTGGTCTTGGCACTAGGGTCCAGACTTTGCTTCTTTCAAATTCATTTAACTCTTCCTGCATTGCTTGCACCCAATCAGCATCTTGAAGAGCTTCTTCCACTTTCTTTGGCTCAGTCTGAGAGAGAAAAGAATTGTAAAGACATTCGTTTGAAGTACATGTTCTAGTTCTGACACTTGCATCAGGATTTCCAATTATCAAATCAGGTGTATGTGATTTTGTCCACTTCCTTGCAGATGGAAGGTTTTCTCTAGAACTGGATGCTCCCCCATGATCCATGCTGTCTTCATTTTCATTTTCTGATGCTCCCCCTGAAACTATGCTCTCTGAGTTGGATTTTTCAGTATTTAGATTTTCAGCACTATCAGAACTTGGCTTATCAGAACTTGACGAATCAGAACTTGACGAATCAGAACTTGAAGAGCCAGATGTATGTTCTGATGTTTCTTGAGATGTGGTAAGATCTTGAGTATGCTCCCCCTGCATAGGTGCATCTTCCTTTAGCGTAGTCACCACAGTTTCAATAACATCAGAGTTTAATCCATCAGAGTTTACAGTATCAGGACTTAGACTGTCAGGATTTTCAGTATCAGAATTTGAGTCTTCATTTTCAAATCTCAGCTGATCATGATCAATAAAATCTTCAAGACCAGTAATCTTCTTGTCATCAAAAGAGACATTGATGGATTCCATGACCACTTTTGTTCTCAAATTATAGACTCTAAAGGCTTTTGTGGAAAGTGGATATCCAACAAATATTCCTTCATCAGCTTTTAGATCAAACTTGGATAGCTGTTCAGGATGAGTCTTGAGAACAAAACACTTGCATCCAAATACATGAAAGTACTTCAGATTTGGCTTCTTTTTCTTCACCATCTCATATGGTGTTTTTCCTTTCTTGTTATTGAGTGTTGCATTTTGAGTAAAACAAGCAGCCTGCACAGCTTCATCCCAGAAATAGGTTGCAAGCTTTGCTTCTTCAAGCATTGTACGCGCAGCTTCAATGAGAGTTCTATTCTTCCTTTCAATAACTCCATTTTGTTGTGGAGTTCCAGGAGCAGAAAATTCCTGCTTTATTCCATGGTTTTTGCAGAACTCTTCCATTATCAAATTCTTGAACTCAGTGCCATTATCACTCCTTAAGCTTTTCACAGAATCTTTGACCAATTTATCCAGATGTTTGACATGATCAATCAAGATAGATGCAGTTTCACTTTTTGTGTGCAAGAAATACACCCATGTGTATCTAGTGAACTCAGCCACTATGACCAATGCATATTTCTTCTTTGCAATAGACATGACATTTACTGGACCAAATAGATCAACATGTAGTAGATGATAAGGCTCAAGAATTGATGATTCAGTCTTGCTCTTGAATGAAGATTTTCTTTTTTTGGCCTTCTGACAAGAATCACAAAGGCCATCAGGAGCAAATACTGACTTTGACAGTCCTCTCACAAGATCTTTCTTGACCAGTGCATTTATATTGTTGAAATTTAAATGAGAGAGTTTCTTGTGCCAATTCCAGCTTTCTTCAATTGATGCTCTATGTTAGTGTATACTGAAAATATTTATTTGAAGTATGTACATTTATTTCTGGCCAGTTTATTTGACAATCATTTGAATGTTTACATGTTGTCTAATATTATATATTGTGAACAATCTAGTATCAAATGGGATACAGAATATTAGATTGTTAAATACGGTTATATAATATAATAAGGTTCACAGCACAGGTGGTGTTGGACAATCCACTGGTATGGCTGTAGTATTATTTAGATTAGTTTATATTGACTAATAAATAATGCTAGTATACTTTGTGTATATTGAACAGGATCAAATTTAGAATTGTTCCCTTAATACTGATTAAGAAGGAGAACTAAGATTCTATGTTATTATTAATGCTTAGGTTCTTAATCCGAAAATAGTAATTGACACGTGTATATTATTTACATGCGTTGATTTATATATGAAATAATTCTTCTGAATTATATCATTATATTTTGGGTGATGGAATTATATACATGGTGGATATTATTTATTGAAGGAATCCATGTCCTGATAATATTCGGGTTAATGATGTCCCCTTGAAAGCTCAAAAAGATTTAATTATGTGAAACCCTGCAGGTGGAATTTATTCTGGCATAATTAAATAAAGGTTGAGTGGATGATCAAAGATAAAAGATATTAATTAAATAAATTATCAGTAATTTATTTAATTAATGGACATATGATATTTTAAACATGGGGAATTTAATAAGCAAATAATATTGGAACCGAATTAATTAAATTACGGTATTAGGAAAGGTAGTGCAAATATTAATTTTTTAGTGGATTGAATTAATATTTAATTACATTGGGCTAGGCTCAAGATGTAATTAGAAGGCCCAACCTAATTATCCATGGTCCCTATTGTAGCCTATATATATTCTTATTCTCTTCTTGCTTGGCAATGGTGTGAAAACATATTGTAGCCACCAAGGAGCAAGAAGAGAGGATAACTTGAGAAGACGGAGGCCACACTTCGCTCAAGGGAATTTGGGAATACAATAGAAGAGCGTGGAATCAACCATTAACAAGGTAATCCTCTTTTCGTAATCTTTATCGTAAAACGTAGTAACACCCTAAGTCCGTGGTTCCCAACAATTGGTTTCAAGAGCCTGGTAATGGGTTCTACGTTTTATGATATAATGTCCATGTCGTAATTATATATGCGTGTATATAGTGTTTTGCTTGCATTGGTTTTGATGCAGGTTATTAATCCACTATTATGGCCATGTATATTTTAATTATGTGTTTGGATCCCACGTGGTTTAATCGTGGTTAATTTTTGTTTTGGTTTCCACGTGGTTTAATCGTGGTTGTAATTTACACGAGGGTTGATCGTGTTAAAATAGATTTTACAAAATTAGTTTTGTATTAGATCTATTTGTTTTGTAATTGTTCCGGGTATTTTGTAATAGTTATGTGTGATCGGAAATCAATTCCGGTAGTTTTTTGTTCCGCTGTGCGATTACAAGGGGCTGCTGTTGATGTTTGGATCGAATAAAATCAAAACAAAACTCACAGAAAAGCAACAGGCGCGCGCGCTGCGGCCGCTGCGGCAGCTGGGGCTGCTGGGACTGTTGGGGCCGCGGCAGCAGCTGGGGCTGCCGGGGCTGCTGGGGCTGCTGGGGCTGCTGGGGCTGCTGGGGGCGTCGGGGCGCGCTTGGGGCAGATTTTTTTTGAGAGCTGGATTTTTTTTTCAAGGGCCATAATAGTGGAAAATTTATTTTAATTTTTTCCATTAAATTTTAATTATTGCTTTAATTTATTGATTATGTGTGTCGTTAATTATATGTGTAATTCTTTTAAAATTGCATGTTTAACTTAATTAGGATGACATGGACATAAAATTTATTTATTGCTTTAATTAAATATTATATGTTGCTAAAATTATGTGTGTATTTTGAATGCATTATTAGACATAATTATAAAAACATAGGGCCCCATTTAATTTTAAAATTCCTCAATTTTAATAAAAAAATCTAAGTGGGAGAGGGAATTAATATGAAATTAAATCCCATGGTCTCCATTATTGGTTGTAGGTAATTTAACATAAAGACGAATATAAATTATATATACGTCACCCATCGTGGCATGTAATTTATGGTGTCTAGAATGATATAGAAATTACTAAAACAAACTTCTTAAATTAATAAATTTTGAAAGGAATAAATACGGATTTTCTTTATTTCTCATTTGGGGCGATTTTGTCAAAAACGGGTTCATCGAACTTGTAAGGCTGTGGGTTTTAAGCGAGACCGATGTGACTCTTCCACTACCTGGAAATCAAACCATTGATGAATATTGAATTGAAGTATTCTATTCAAGGCAAAATTATGAATATTGGAAGGTATACACGCCACCCATCGTGGCGTACCAAGTTCCATAGATTTCGAATAATTTAAGATTTGATGATGGTATACACTTAGCTATGAAAAATAATATAGTCCACCCCAACGTGGCATATTGTTTAGTAATAGGACCGAAGTAACATTTAAACAAAATTAGGTGGTATACATGTCACACATCGTGGCGTACCAGAAGCTTATGGTGTTTAGATGTTAGTGTATCAAATTTTAATAATTTAGATCTTAATAATTAATGCACCCTTATTTATGTGATGTTTTTATGCATGATTCTCAGGATAAAATGGGCTTTAATCCACTATTCACCATACTTAAGGATAACAAACTTACCGGACCTAACTATATTAAATGGAAACGAAATTTGGACATTGTGTTGACTGCTGAGGAGTACAAGTTTTGCACTTATGAACCCAAGCCTGAACAGCCTGCTGTTGATGCTCCTGAAGATGAGAAAGAGTATTATAAACGGTGGATTAAGGCTGATGAGATGTCGCGATGTTACATTCTGGCAGCAATGTCGGGTGTTTTGCAGCATCAGCATCAGTCTATGGCCACTGCTTCGGATATGCTCTTTAATCTCAAGGAACTTTTTGGAGATCAGAATAGGGCTGCTAGGCAAGTAGCCATGAAGGCTTTAATGAACACTCAGATGGCTGAAGGCACACCTGTAAGGGATCATGTTCTCAAGATGATGTCGCATCTGAATGAGATAGAGATCCTTGGTGCTGAACTTGACGGGGAAACCCAGATTGACATTTTCCTTATGAGCTTGTCCAAGAGTTTTGAGCAGTTCCGCTTGAATTACAACATGAAGAAGAGGCAGTATAGTCTCGCGGAACTGTTGACAGAACTTCAGGCAGCTGAAGGATTATTTTGGCAGAGTGTTCAAGTGAATGTGGCTGAGAAAGGTTCTTCCTCTAAGCCGAAAGGTATTAAGAAGAAGAAAAAGGCTCAGACACAGAAAGCTGTGAATGCAGTAGGAGTTCAGGGTGGTGTGAAAAAGCCTAAGGGAAAGTGCTTCAGATGCAAACAGTCAGGTCACTGGAAACAGGATTGTCCTCTTCCTAAGAAGACAAACAATACTGGTATGTCTCTTTCTCTAGTTACAGAAACATTTATAGCGGCTATATCTACGAGCACTTGGTGTGTAGATACATGAGCCACTGATCATGTTTGTAATTCTATGCAGGGGTTCCAACTATCCAGAATGCTTAGAGATGGTGAGATATACGTGTTCATGGGAGATGCTACGAAAGTAGCAGTAGTTGTAGTAGGAGTTATTCATTTATCTTTTGGTTCTGATAGGATTTTGGTTTTGAACAATTGTCTTTATGTACCTTCTTTTAGAAGGAATTTAATTTCGGTTTCTAAACTTGCTTTGGATGGTTATAATGTTTGTTTGGATCGTAATGTTTCTATTATGATGAATAAACGAATTATATATTCTGGTACATTGTAAGACAATTTGTATATAATTAATCCTAGTCAACCTGCACTGCAACTACAATTTAGGGAATTAAACAACACATCTTCTAACTCTACTAAAAGAAAGGAACCTTCTAGTTTGAACCAAACATATCTTTGGCACTTGAGATTAGTCATATTAACTTGAGGAGGATTCAAAGACTGGCAGTAGACGGGCCTTTAAGCTCATTGGAAGTGGAGCCATTTCCAGTTTGTGAAACCTGCTTGGAAGGTAAAATGACTAATAGGCTTTTCAAGGCAAAAGGGAATAGAGCCAAACAACTGTTAGAATTGGTTCACTCTGATTTATGTGGACCCATGAATATCCAAGCAAGAGGTGGTTATGAATATTTTGTCACTTTCATTGATGATTATTCTAGATATGGGTATGTTTATTTGTTGCAACGTAAGTCTGAGTGCTTTGATAAGTTCAAAGAGTACAAAGCTAAAACGGAGAAGCGACTTAATAAAAGTATCAAGTCACTACAATCAGATCGTGGTGGCGAATACTTGCTTGGAGAATTTAGGGAATATTTATCAGAAAATGGGATAGAATCCCAGTTAACTGCACCAGGCACACCCCAGCAGAACGGTATAGCAGAGAGAAGGAACCAGACTCTTTTAGAGAGTGTTAGATCGATGATGAGTTATTCGGATTTACCCAAGTCGTTTTGGGGACATGCCTTAGAGACATCAGATTATCTTCTGAACTTAGTACCTTCTAAGTCGGTTCCTAAAACCCCCTTAGAATTGTGGACCGGGGATAAACCGAGTCTAAGACATATTCGAATATGGGGTTGTCCAGCACATGTGCTGAACAAGAACGTGACTAAGTTAGAATCTCGTACAGAAGTAAGGTTGTTTGTAGGCTACCCCATGGGAATGAAAGGATATTTATTTTATAGTCCGAAGAATCGGGATGTCATTGTTAGCACCAATGCAAGATTCTTGGAGGAGGACTATATAATGAATCACAAACCCATGAGTAGTGTCATTTTAGAGGAACTAGTGGGAGGGATGAATAATACCCATGAAGCTGTAGTACAAGTAGAACAACCATAACATAATGTACAACCTGTCACTAATACCGCACCAGTGCCTCGTCGTAGTGGGAGGGTTGTTCAACAGCCTGATAGATTCATGTTTTTGGGAGAGTCTTCAGACTTGGTCCCTGGTGAACATGATGATGATCCCCGTACATACGAAGAGGCAGTACAAGACAAAGATGCAGATCTTTGGCAAAAGGCGATGGAATCTGAGATAGAATCAATGTATTCTAATCAGGTCTGGGAGCTCGTGGAACCACCCAAAGGTATAAAACCTATTGGATGTAAGTGGATCTACAAGAAAAAGAGGGGATTAGATAAAAAGGTGAAAGCCTGGAAAGCAAGACTTGTTGCGAAAGGGTATACTCAGAAAGAAGGTATCGATTATGTGGCGCCCTCCAAACCCGGGTCAGAAGATTGGGGTCCACAACACAAACACAATATATCAACCTGTGTAAGAAATATTATTTATAATGACCCTGCTTTACAAAACCACGGATCGTAACAGGTTAAAGTATGGAAACAAGCCACAACCTTAATTTATTACCTCGTACCAAATCCCAACTAATTAAACTTACAATTGATAATAAAATCATTCTTACAATCTGACTATCTCTTTACCGCATGAAACTTTTGCTAGCTCGATCCAACTCGACTGGAACCTTAGCCCGCACTTTGGACTGAGGAACTTCACTATCATCCTTAGTCTTGTCAACTGTAAAATATATAAATGAATCGCAAGGGTGAGCTAACTAGCTCAGCAAGTCATAATAGTGATAACTGAGGTTAAACAATGATCAAATGAGATGATTCAAAGGAATCAAGTTTCTTTTAAACTAATCATTAGAATTGGATATTCATTTTAAGTTTTAAAAACCAAGGTTAGGCTGCTGATCAGTCACGCACTAACCCCGAGCAAGCACACAACACTGCTCTAATTACTTGATCCAAGGCACACATTGGCCTAACTTGACCATTGGTATGGTCTGACCATGAATCTGGTCCATATATATAAATACTATCCAATCCTAAAGCAGTTTAATATGATAACAATATGATTCAGTAAAACAAGATCATAATCAATAATGGTTAAACATTTGCATAAAAACGTAAGGAAACTCATGGATATCACAAGGGTATATCAGGTTATGTATAAGAAAAGGTTTTTCGGTTTGTAAAATGATCAGGTATTTGATCAGTAATGATTTTTCAGGATATGGTTCTTGGATGTTATAAAGAATGATTGGAATATAAAAGTTTTAGTGTTTCATATCATTCTCTTTCAGTGTTTGGTGTTTGGTAGTTATACTTTTGAAGAGTAGTATTATATTTGTATGGTTTGGACTCTGATGATCAACAAAGGATGGGTTACAAAAAAAATAAGGCTTATGGCTCAAGATCAAGAAAATCAGGGTTCAAGGTTCAATGGTTTAAAGCTCTTGTAATGTAAAACAGGAGTTATTTTGGATAATAGCGACATGTTATAAAATAGTTAAAAAAAATATTGGTAATATATATCTTGCAGAAAAGTTCAGAAATACTTGCCTTACAAGGCTTTACAACTATTACTGTTCAACTCTGAACCGACTCTGCTGCTCAAGCTCTAACGTCCAACCACTAGATCCGATTGGATTCGGTCTTTCTATTAAAACTCTACTGAGCTCGTCGACTGACCACTAGGTTATCTTTATTCCAACGTCCACTTTCGGTCTCCCGACTAAAACCTACAGGGTCGAAATACTATATGTTAGACACCCATTTATGCTTGACATATCCTCGCTAACCACCTACGCATACGATATCATGACCCGACTCGTAATTGTACCTCTTAATACCATACACATAGCAATCAGAGTTTACGAACTCAAAACTCAACTCGATAATAATTTTCGGAAAACACATATACTCGTCGCTTTAGGACACAGGTTGCCAGTTATACTTTACAAATTATTTTATTTATAATTATAGAACTATATACATTCGACTGGTATTTCCGATATTTTACAGGATATGCCCCGAAAATCGGGCAGTGTCTCTTTTGTTTATAGGACTACATGTCGAATACAATCGACGTCAAACCAATAACAACAATCAATCAATCACCCAATCCAACATTTACGACTCACAATCCCATCTGTTAATCCAATTTGATATAACACAATACATTGTTCATTTCAAGAAATCAATTTTATATACTAAATATTATTTATTTTATTTTATTTTATTTTAGGACTCAGAATCATTTCATCATAGTCCACCGTCGACTCACCGAAGTTCACCGTCGACGGCGGCAAAATTCGGAGGTGCCCGGTTATTTCGGGTTTCCGTCACGAATTCTACCGATTAATTTAATAATCATTTTCCGCATGAATAATTTATTTCACGAATCAATCAAGTATGCCTGCCAAAAAAATTCAAA